>NC_060181.1:71402939-71702939 GCF_021184085.1 Oncorhynchus gorbuscha
TAGACTCTCTAAAAATAACATTTGACATGAAGTGTTTGAATTGATTCCTAAAGACTGTTTTTGCTGTTGATAACAGATTATACTATTTCCTTCCTCCCTCTGTCACCATATCCTCCCTCTCTTTATCCCCTCAATCCCCTTCTCTTTTCTCTCTCTCTCTTTCTTTCTCCCTATCTCTTCCTCCCTCTCTATCTCTGTCTCTATCTTCCTCTTTCTCTCTCTCTCTGCCTCCTCCATACCCCTCATGTTTGCACTAATCACTTAACCAGTCTTTCTCTGTTGCCAGACCTTGCTGTTCTGTGTGTGTGTTGATGCTTTAACCCCCATGAATGCACAGACTAGGTGTTAGCCAATAGGGCAACCTGGAGGGAACGAGAGAATAAAATAATGAAGTGTATCTGGGTTCAAGCCCTATGGCACCACAACGCCACCATCAGGACAAAGTGTGTGTGTGTGTGCGTGCATGTGTTGACGTGTACGTGCCTTCATTGCGTGTGTGTGTTTGTGTGTATCCACTCAACAGCTATATGTAATTGGCTTGGATATGTGGATTCCATTTCTTACCATGATTTGCATATGAGCATTTGTTATGAGCAAAGCAGGGAGCAAAAGTGCACCATTAAATATGTACAAGTTGACAAACTGTTGCAATGGGTAGACTTTCTACACAACATATTTATCTTCTCAATGGTCTAGAAGGGAGTAAGAACACCTACTGGGCATCTTGCTCTGTTTTACCTTTGACTCAAAATTAAATAAATTATTATTGATATTAATGGTGTTTTTATCTGATATATTATCTGATCTCACCTTAATTGTCCATTTATTAAGATTGACATAAACCGTTTGTCAGGAGCAGAAAATGATGTGTTTGCCTGACCTCAGGATAAACAAGCTTAGCCTAACCTGCCTCTTCTGATTCCCAGGTCAAACTTAGTGTCAATACCACATCTTCCACTCTCTCCTTCATTCTGGCAAATTACATTCTCCTTCCTCACCCAAGGTCAGCACCTCCCCCTTCCTCCCCTCTGCCCTCCCTGTCTCTGATCATCATCTATATTTCATTGACCTCCTTGGAAGGTGTTGGCTCGGCACACACACACACTCCAACTCTCACAGACACAGACCTGTGTGTGTGAAATGCCAGTGGGATTGGCTGTGGTGTGAATACTGATGGTGTTGATGGTGACTTGGCTAGTTAGAGAACCGTCCAATTCCAGTCTGGATTATTCCATCACACTGCCAGACCTTCTGTATAATTATAATGGCAGCCATTTATTTTTCCAGCTAAATGGAAGGAGTGCAGTCTCATCCCTTTCACTAGGCTCACATCCCAAATGGCACCATATGCCCTATTTAGTGCACTACTTTGACCAGAGCCCTATTTGCCATTTGAGATGCAGTCTATGTTGTTTAGATGAGATGGGAGAGCTCTGCCAGCCTAGGTTTCTCTCCTCTCCTCTCCTAGTGTATGTACGGTGGCTCTATCGTTTCTAGCGGTGGTTCTCTTCTTGTGTGGCTGGAGGAGAAGGGTAGAATTGCTGTACGAAGCTAAAAATGAGTCTGCTTAGCTTTAACTTGGATGCATTTTACTGTCCATTGTCAAAGGAATTATATGAGCTTAAACTGCAATATCGAGACATGGTACACACTAGCAAAAAATATAGCTATATTGTACAATGTATAAGGTTGAAAAGATAAAGATATGAAATAGATTTAATAAGCGAAACTGAGCGTAAGCAACAAGAAAGGGTTGTTGTTGGCCTTCTAGGCAGAGTTGAAAGGAGAAGCCATATCTCAGACTGGCCAATAAAAATAAAAACAATTAAGATGGGCAAAAGAACACAGACACTGGACAGAGGAACTCTGCCTAGAAGGCCAGCATCCAGCCAGTCACCTCTTCACTGTTGACGTTGAGGCTGGTGTTTTGCGGGTACTATTTAATGAATCTGCCAGTTGAGGACTTGTGAGACGTCTGTTTCTCAAACTAGACTCTCTAATGTACTTGTCCTCTTGCTCAGTTGTGCACCGGGGTCTCCCACTCCTCTTTCTATTCTGGTTAGGACCAGTTTGCTCTGTTCTGTGAAGGAAGTAGTACACAGCATTTTTATGAGCTCTTCAGTTTCTTGGAAATATCTTGTATGGAATAGCCTCCATTTGTCAGAACAAGAATAGACTGCCGAGTTTCAGAAGAAAGTTCTTTGTTTCTGGTCTGTAATCAAACCAACAAATGCTGAGACTCCATATACTCAACTAGTCTAAAGAAGGCCAGTTTTATTGATTCTTTAATCAGGACATCAGGTTTCAGCTGTGCCAACATATTTGCAAAATGGTTTTCTAATGATCAATTAGCCTTTTAAAATGATCAACTTGGATTAGTAACACAACATGCCATTGGAACACAGGAGTGATGGTTGCTGATAATGGGCCTCTGTACGCCTATGTAGATATTACAGAAATGTGTAGTTTCCAGCTACAATAGTCATTTACAACTTTTGTACGATAGTGTACATAAGGACGAATGCACACACATGCAGGCATGCACGCACGAGTCTGTCCTCATGTGGACTTTATACACTGTGACTGCTAGACATCTAGACAGCAGAACAGAGTGGAATTTGACCATGATGCAATTTTCTTCCTTGAAAAGTCTTTGATTTATGTATTGTCCTTTTCACTGAAGCCTTGGTACCAAGGCATCAAACAGCAGGTCTGAATACAAAGCACAGCATCTTTTCCGTAGTTCGTGGGGTTCTCATGTTTGACTCTGGAACTCTTAAGTCAGAACAGATGTAACTGTCTAATGGTAACTTTCCTTTTTAAGTCATGGGCTGCTGCCCCTTAATAATTATCCTGTCTGACCAGTCATATGGCTCTGGTCAAAAGTAGTGTAAGATATAGTGTATACGTACATGGGTAACAGGGTATCAAAGTAGTGCGCTACATAGGGAATAGGGTGTCATTTCAGCCACTGTCATCAGTCCTATCTGTTCTATTATCATAGGATCAAGTGTCTAAATGGCCATTGTGTGCATTGATTTCTCATCACTTTGAAGTAGACACGAAGGATAAATATTATGTGGATGAGAAGCATTATCAAGCCTGCTGTAATCAGTGATCATTGATCTCCTGCCTACCTTCCACAAGTAATCTATTTTAAATATACTCTCAGCTGCCTGCACCACACACCCACCGAGCTCTCTGTTCTCTGTCCTCTCCCTTTGTAATGGTATTGAGAGAGAGAGAGAGAGAGAGAGAGAGAGAGAGAGAGAGAGAGAGAGAGAGAGAGAGAGAGAGAGAGAGAGAGAGAGAGAGAGAGAGAATGATGTTGTTAATGTAGTATGGTAGTCTACCATCAAATATAGCATTGTATAACAAAGAGAGGGACTCACCTTATTATAGATTATTAATTTGTTCTGTAAGTGTTTGGTCTTAAAGGGTTGTGCGTGTGTATAAAGTAAGGAAGTGTCAGCGTGTTGTGAAATGGATTATTTGAGCACACTGCCAGCCTAGGTATCTCTCCTCACGTCTCCTCTTCTCTCCTCACGTCTCCTCTTCTCTCCTCACCTGTCCTCTTATCTCCTTACTTCTCTTCTCCTCTCCTCACCTCTCCTCTCTTCTCCTCACCTCTACTCACCTCTTCTCACCTCTCCCCTTCTCTCCTCACCTCCCCTCTCCTCCCTTCATCTCTCCTCACCTCTCATTTTATCTTCTCTCCTTTTCTCACCTCACCTCACTTCTCCTCTTCTCTTCTCTTCTCTCCTACCCTATTTCCTCTTCTGTCATCACCTCTCCTATCCTCTTCTCACATCTCTCCTCACCTCTGCTCTTCTCTCCTCACCTCTCCTAACCTCTTCTCACCTCTCCTCTCCTATTCTCTCCTCTTCTCACCTCTTCTCTCATCTCCTCACCAGTTCTCTCCTTACCTCTCATCTCTTCACCTTCCCCTTCAAGCCTCTCCTCCCCTCCCCTCACCTCTCCTCACCTCTCCTCTTCTCTCCTCACATATCCCCTTCTCTCCTCACCTCTCTTCTCCTCCCCTCCCCTCTCCTCTCCTCACCTCTTCTCTTCTGTTCTCTCCTCTCCTCACCTCTCTTCTCCTCACCTCTCATCTTCTCTCCTCGCATATCCTCTTCTCTCCTCTCCTCTTCTCTCGTCACCTCTTCTCTCCTCACCTCTCCTCACCTCTCCTCTTCTCTCCTCACATATCTTCTTCTCTCCTTCTCTTCTCTCCTCACCTCTCTTCTCCTCACCTCTCCTCTTCTCTCTTACCTCTCTTCTCCTTACCTCTCCTCTTCTCTCCTCACCTCTCTTCTCCTTACCTCTTCTCTTCTCTCCTCACCTCTCTTCTCCTTACCTCTCCTCTTCTCTCCTCTCCTCACCTCACCTCTCTCTTCTCCTTTCCTCTTCTCTCCTCACCTCTCTTCTCCTTACCTCTTCTCTTCTCTCCTCACCTCTCTTCTCCTTACCTCTCCTCTTCTCTCCTCTCCTCACCTCTCCTCACCTCTCTTCTCCTTACCTCTTCTCTTCTCTCCTCACCTCTCTTCTCCTTACCTCACCTCTCCTCTTCTCTCCTCACATATCTTCTTCTCTCTTCTCCTTACCTCTCCTCTCTTCTCCTTACCTCTCCTCTTTTCTCCTCACCTCTCTTCTCCTTACCTCTTCTCTTCTCTCCTCACCTCTCTTCTCCTTACCTTTCCTCTTCTCTCCTCTCCTCACCTCACCTCTCCTCTTCTCTCCTCACATATCTTCTTCTCTCTTCTCCTTACCTCTCCTCTTTTCTCCTTACCTCTCTTCTCCTTACCTCTCCTTGCCTCTCCTCTTCTCTCCTCACCTCTCTTCTCCTTACCTCTCCTCTTCTCTCCTTACCTCTCTTCTCCTTACCTCTCTTCTCCTTACCTCTCCTTTCCTCTTCTCTCCTCACCTCTTCTCTTCTCTCCTCACCTCTCTTCTCCTTACCTCTCCTCTTCTCTCCTCTCCTCACCTCACCTCACCTCTCTTCTCCTCACCACTTCTCTCCTTTCTCTCCTCCCCTCTCCTATACCCTTCTCAACTCTCCTCACCTCTCCTCTCCTCTCCTTTTTCTCACCTCTCCTCACCTCTCCTCTTCTCTCCTCACATATCTTCTCTTCTCTCCTCTTCTCTCCTCACCTCTCTTCTCCTTACCTCTCATCTTCTCTCCTCACCTCTCTTCTCCTTACCTCTCTCTTCTCTCCTCACCTCTCTTCTCCTTACCTCTCCTCTTCTCTCTTCACCTCTCTTCTCCTTACCTCTCTCTTCTCTCCTCTCCTCACCTCACCTCACCTCTCTTCTCCTCACCTCTCTTCTCCTTACCTCTCCTCTCCTTCTCTCACCTCACCTCTCTTCTCCTCTCTCCTTACCTCTCCTTTCTCTCTCACCTCTCTTCTCCGTACCTCTCCTCTTCTCTCCTTACTCTCTTCTCCTTACCTCTCTTCTCCTTACCTCTCCTTTCCTCTTCTCTCCTCACCTCTCTTCTCCTTACCTCTTCTCTTCTCTCCTCACCTCTCTTCTCCTTACCTCTCCTCTTCTCTCCTCTCCTCACCTCACCTCACCTCTCTTCTCCTCACCACTTCTCTCCTTTCTCTCTCCCCTCTCCTCAACTCTCTCTTCTCTCTCTCCTTTTTACCCTCTCCTCTTCTCCTCTTCTCTCCTCACATATCTTCTCCTTACCTCTCCTCTTCTCTCCTCACCTCTCTTCTCCTTACCTCTCCTCTTCTCTCCTCACCTCTCTTCTCCTTACCTCTCCTCTTCTCTCTCCCTCTCTTCTCCTTACCTCTCCTCTTCTCTCCTCACCTCTCTTCTCCTTACCTCTCCTCTTCTTCTCATCTCTCTTCTCTTACCTCTCTCTTCTCTCCTCACCTCTCTTCTCCTTACCTCTCCTCTCCTCTTCTCTCCTCACCTCTCTTCTCCTCACCTCTCCTCTCTCCTCCATATCTTCTCTCCTCTCCTCTTCTCTCCTCACCTCTCTTCTCCTTACCTCTCCTCTTCTCTCCTCACCTCTCTTCTCCTTACCTCTCCTCTTCTCTCCTCACCTCTCTTCTCCTTCTCTCCTCTTCTCTCCTCACCTAATAATAATAATAATAATATAATAATATAATAAACACACACCTCTCTTCTCCTTACCTCTCCTCTTCTCTCCTCTCCTCACCTCACCTCTCACCTCTCTTCTCCTCACCTCTCTTCTCCTTACCTCTCCTTACCTCTCCTCTTCTCTCCTCACCTCTCTTCTCCTTAACTCTCCTCTTCTCTCCTTACCTCTTCTCTCCTTACCTCTCTTCTCCTTACCTCTCTTCTCCTTACCTCTCCTTTCCTCTTCTCTCCTCACCTCTCTTCTCCTTACCTCTTCTCTTCTCTCCTCACCTCTCTTCTCCTTACCTCTCCTCTTCTCTCCTCTCCTCACCTCACCTCACCTCTCTTCTCCTCACCACTTCTCTCCTTTCTCTCCTCCCCTCTCCTATACCCTTCTCAACTCTCCTCACCTCTCCTCTCCTTTTTCTCACCTCTCCTCACCTCTCCTCTTCTCTCCTCACATATCTTCTCCTTACCTCTCCTCTTCTCTCCTCACCTCTCTTCTCCTTACCTCTCCTCTTCTCTCCTCACCTCTCTTCTCCTTACCTCTCCTCTTCTCTCCTCACCTCTCTTCTCCTTACCTCTCCTCTTCTCTCCTCACCTCTCTTCTCCTTACCTCTCCTCTTCTCTCCTCTTCTCTCCTTACCTCTCCTCTTCTCTCCTCTTCTCACCTCACCTCTCTTCTCCTCACCTCTCCTCACTTCTCCTCACCTCTCTTCTCTTTACCTCTCCTCTTCTCACCTCACCTCTCCTCTTCTCACCTCTCCTCACTTCTCCTCACCTCTCCTCTCCTCTCCTTTTCTCACATCTCCTCACCTAGTATATGTATGTGGTTATCACAACCCAGCATTAACCACAAACCCCCCCACACACATAGAGACACACACACATACACGCAGTCTTGTGTTTCTGTTCTTTGTTCCCACCTACCGTGTCCAGCTCATTGAGCAGCAATCAGATAAACCGACCAGGTGGGGGAAAACAAGCTAAGTGTCTGCACGTCCTCCACCGCTCAGCTCGGTCCCTCACTTCCAATCCTAAACACTTCACTCCCCATCTCCATCCCCACACACACACAAACACACACACACCCTATCATTGTGCTAGGTAATTAACATTCAAGCGTTGGCAAGCCATCCATTTTCCTTCCACTGCTTAATTGTCTTGAAAATTGAGGAGATTACTGAGAGAGAGAGCGATTTATGTACAAATAAGATTCTGTCAGGAACCATCAGCACGACTCACGCACACCGGCTGACTGCCACTGAACACACACACAATCACACACAGTTAGTCATTGACACACACACACACACAAACACACACAGTTTGTCAGTCACAGCCACACACCTACTCCCCCCGCTTACCACACTCAGAACCTCTTCCTTTCTTCCTCTTCCTCTTCCTCTTTTCTTCTCTTCCTCCCATCCTCTCTTCCTCTCTTCCTCCCATCCTCTTTTCCTCTTTTCTTCTCTTCCTCCCATCCTCTTCCTCTCTTCCTCTCCTCCTCCCATCCTCTCTTCCTCCCATCCTCTCTTCCTCTCTTCCTCCCATCCTCTCTTCCTCCCATCCTCTCTTCCTCTCTTCCTCCCATCCTCTCTTCCTCCCATCCTCTCTTCCTCTCTTCCTTCCATCCTCTCTTCCTCTCTTCCTCTCTTCCTCCCATCCTCTCTTCCTTTCTTCCTCTCTTCCTCCCATCCTCTCTTCTCTCCCTCTCTTCCTCTCCTCCTCCCATCCTCTCTTCCTCCCATCCTCTCTTCCTCTCTTCCTCCCATCCTCTTTTCCTCTTTTCTTCTCTTCCTCCAATCCTCTTCCTCTCTTTCTCCCATCCTCTCTTTCTCCCATCCTCTCTTCCTCCCATCCTCTCTTCCTCCCTTTCTCTCTTCCTCCCATCCTCTCTTCCTCTTCCTCCCATCCTCTCTTCCTCCCTTTCTCTCTTCCTCCCATCCTCTCTTCCTCTCTTCCTTCTATCCTCTCTTCCTCTCTTCCTCTCTTCCTCCCATCCTCTCTTCCTTTCTTCCTCTCTTCCTCCCATCCTCTCTTCTCTCCCTCTCTTCCTCTCCTCCTCCCATCCTCTCTTCCTCCCATCCTTTCTTCCTCTCTTCCTCCCATCCTCTTTTCCTCCTTTCTTCTCTTCCTCCCATCCTCTTTTCCTCTTCTTCTCTTCCTCCCATCCTCTCTTCCTCCCTTCCTCCCATCCTCTTTTCCTCCTATCCTCTCTTCCTCTCTTCCTCCCATCCTCTCTTCCTCCCATCCTCTCTTCCTTTCTTCCTCCCATCCTCTTTTCCTCCCATCCTCTCTTCCTGTCTTCCTCCCATCCTCTCTTCCTTTCTTCCTCCCATCCTCTTTTCCTCCCATCCTCTCTTCCTCTCTTCCTCCCATCCTCTCTTCCTCTCTTCCTCCCATCCTCTCTTCCTCTCTTCCTCCCTTCCTTTCTTCCTCCCATCCTCTCTTCCTTTCTTCCTCCCATCCTTTTTTCCTCTTTTCCTCTCTTCCTCTTCCTCCCATCCTCTCTTCCTCCCATCCTCTTTTCCTCTTTTCCTCTCCTCCTCCCATCCTCTCTTCCTCCCATCCTCTCTTCCTCCCAACCTCTTCCTCCCATCCTCTCTTCCTCTCTTCCTCCCATCCTATCTTCCTCCCATCCTCTCTTTCTCCCATCCTCTTCCTCTCTTCCTCCCATCCTCTCTTCCTCTCTTCCTCCCATCCTCTCTTCCTCTCTTCCTCCCATCTTCTTTTCCTCTTTTCTTCTCTTCCTCCCATCCTCTCTTCTCTCCCTCTCTTCCTCTCCTCCTCCCATCCTCTCTTCCTCCCATCCTCTCTTCCTCTCCTCCTCCCATCCTCTCTTCCTCCCATCCTCTCTTCCTCTCTTCCTCCCATCCTCTTTTCCTCTTTTCTTCTCTTCCTCCCATCCTCTCTTCCTCCCATCCTCTCTTCCTTTCTTCCTCCCATCCTCTTCCTCTCTTCCTCCCATCCTCTCTTCCTCCCATCCTCTCTTCCTCTCTTCCTCCCATCATCTCTTCCTCTCTTCCTCCCATCCTCTTTTCCTCTTTTCTTCTCTTCCTCCCATCCTCTCTTCCTCCCATCCTCTCTTCCTCTCTTCCTCCCATCCTCTTTTCCTCTTTTCTTCTCTTCCTCCCATCCTCTTTTCCTCTTTTCTTCTCTTCCTCCCATCCTCTCTTCCTCCCATCCTCTCTTCCTCCCATCCTCTCTTCCTCCCATCCTCTCTTCCTCCCTTCCTCTCTTCCTCCCTTCCTCTCTTCCTCCCATCCTCTCTTCCTCTCTTCCTCCCATCCTCTCTTCCTCCCATCCTCTCTTCCTCCCATCCTCTCTTCCTCCCATCCTCTCTTCCTTTCTTCCTCCCATCCTCTTTTCCTCTCTTCCTCCCATCCTCTCTTCCTTTCTTCCTCCCTTCCTCCCATCCTCTTTTCCTCCCATCCTCTCTTCCTCTCTTCCTCCCATCCTCTCTTCCTCCCTTCCTCCCATCCTCTCCTCCTCTTTTCCTCTCTTCCTCTTCCTCCCATCCTCTTCTTCTCCCATCCTCTCTTCCTCCCATCCTCTCTTCCTCCCTCCCCTCCCATCTTTTCTCTTTTCTCTCTTCCTCCCATCCTCTTCCTCCCATCCTCCTTCCTCTGTTCCTCCCATCCTCTCTTCCTCCCATCTCCTTCCTCCCTTCCTCCCTCCTCTCTTCCTCCCATCCTCTTCTTCCTCCCCTCCCATCCTCTCTTCCTCCCCTCCCATCCTCTCTTCCTCTTTTCTTCTCTTCCTCCCATCCTCTCTTCCTCCTTTCTCCCATCCTCTTTTCCTCCCTTCCTCTCTTCCTCCCCTCCCATCCTCTTTCCTCCCATCCTCTCTCCTTTCTTCCTCCCATCTTCTTTTCCTCCCTTCTTCCTCTCTTCCTCCCATCTCTTCCTTTCTTCTTCCTCTTTTCCTCCCTCTCTCTCCTCTCTTCCTCCCCATCCTTCCCCTTCCTCCTCTCTTCCTTTCTTCCTCCCATCCTCTCTTCCTCCCATCCTCTTCCTTTCTTCCTCCCATCCTCTTCCTCTCTTCCTCCCTCCCTCTCTTCCTCCCATCCTCTTTTCCTCCCATCCTCCTCCTCCCATCCTTCCTCCCATCCTCTCTCCTCCCAACCTCCTCCCATCCTCTCTTCCTCCCATCCTCTCTTTCCTCCCATCCTCTCCTCTCCATCCTCCCTCTTTCCTCCTCCTCTTTCCTCCCATCTCTCCTCCCATCCTCTCTTCCTCGATCTCCTCTTCCTCCCTCCTCTCCTCTCTTCCTCCCTCTCTTCCTCCCATCTTCTTTTCTCTCCTCCCTCCCATCCTCTCTTCCTCCCATCCTCTCTTCCTCCCATCCTCTTCCTCCCATCCTCTCTCTTCCTTCATCTCTTCCTCCTCCTCCCTTCCTCTCTTCCTCTCTTCCTCTCCTCTCTCCTCTCTCCTTCCTCCCATCCTCTTTTCCTCTTTCTCTCTCTTCCTCCCATCCTCTCTTCCTCCCATCCTCTCTTCCTCCCATCCTCTCTTCCTCCCATCTCTTCCTCTTCTCCCCCATCCTCTCTTCCTCTCTTCCTCCCATCCTCTCTTCCTCCTCTTCCTCCCTCTCCTCTCTTTCCTCCCATCCTCTCTCCTCTCCTCCTCCTCCCTCTCTCTCCTCCTTCCTCTCCATCCTCTCTTCCTCCTCCCTTCCTCCCATCTCTCTCCTCTCTTCCTCTCTTCCTCTCCTCTCTTCCTCTCCTCTCTCCTCCCTTCCTCTCATCCTCTTCCTCCCATCCTCTCTTCTTTCCTCCCATCCTCTCTTCCTCCCATCTTCTCTTCCTCCCATCCTCTTCCTCTCTTCCTCCCATCCTCTCTCCCTCCTCTCTTCTTCTCCCATCTCTCTTCCTCCTCTTTCCTCTCCTCCTCTTCCTCCTCTCTTCCTCTCTTCCTCCCATCCTCTCTTCCTCTCTTCCTCCCTTCCTCTCTTCCTCCCTCCTCTCTCTCCTCCCATCCTCTCTTCCTCCCATCCTCTCTTCCTCTCTTCCTCCTCTTCTTCCTCTCTTCCTCCCATCCTCTTCCTCTCTCTTCTCTCCCATCCTCTCTTTCCTCCCTTCCTCTCTTCCTCTCCTCCTCTCCTCTTTTCTCCTTCCTCCTCTCTTCCCCTCCCATCCTCTCTTCCTCTCCCTCCTTCCTCTCTTTCCTCCCTTCCTCTCTTCCTCCCATCCTCTCTTCCTCTCTTCCTCCCCTCTCTTTCCTCTCTTCCTCTCTTCATCCTCTCTTCCCATCTCTCCTCTTCTCCCCCATCCTCTCCTCTTCCTCTCTTCCTCCCATCCTCTCTTCTCTCCCCCATCCTCTCTCTCTTCCTCCCTTCCTCCCATCCTCTCCTCCTTCCTCTTTCCTCCTCTCTCTCCTCCCATCCTCTCTTCCTCCCATCCTCTCTTCCTCCTCCTCTTCCTCCCTTCCTCCCATCCTCTCTTCTCTCCCATCCTCTCTTCCTCATCTTCTCTCTCTCTTCCTCTCATCTCCTCTCTCCTCTCTCCTCCCATCCTCTCTTCCTCCCATCCTCTCTCCCCATCTCTTCCTCCCATCCTCTTCCCCTCCTTCCTCTCTTCCTCCCATCCTCTTCTTCCCTCTTTCCTCCCATCCTCTTCCTCCCATCCTCTCTTCCTCCCTTCCTCTCTTCCTCCCATCCTCTTTCTTCCTCCTCTCTCCTCTCTTCCTCTCTTCCTCCCATCCTCTCTTCCTCTCTTCCTCTCTTCTCTCATCTTCTCCTTCCTCCCTTCCTCTCTTCCTCCCATCCTCTCTTCCTCCCATCTCTCTCTCCCCATCCTCTCTTCCTCCTTCCTCCCATCCTCTCTCCTCCCTTCCTCCCATCCTCTCTTCCTCTTTCTCCCATCCTCTTCCATCCTCTCTTCCTCCTTCCTCCCATCCTTCCTCCTCCTCTCTTCCTCCTTCCTCCTCCTCTCTTCCTCCCATCCTCTCTTCCTCCTCCTCTCCTCTCTTCCTCCCATCTCTTCCTCCCCTCTCTCCTCTCCCCTCCTCTCTTCCTCCCTCCCCCTCTCTTCCTCCCATCCTCTCTTCCTCCTTCTCTCTTCCTCCCATCCTCTCTTCCTCCCATCCTCTCTTCCTCTCTCTCCTCCTCCTCTCTCCTCTCTTCCTCTTCCTCCCATCCTCTTTCCTCCTCTCTCCTCTCCATCCTCTCTCCTCCCATCTTCCTCTCTTCCTCCCATCCTCTCTTCCTCCCTCCTCTCTTCCTCCTCCTCCCATCTTCTCTCCCATCCTCTCTTCTTCTCTCTTCCTCCCATCCTCTTTTCTCTTTTCCTCTCTTCCTCCCTTCCTCCCATCCTCCCTCTCTTCCTCTCCTTCCTCTTCCATCCTCTCTTCCTCTCTTCCTCCCTTCCTCTCTTCCTCTCTTCCTCCCATCCTCTCTCTTCCTCCCATCCTCTCTTCCTCCCTCCTCTCTCCCTCCTTCCTCATCCTCTCTTCCTCTCATCCTCTCTTCCTCCCATCCTCCCCTCCCATCCTCTCTTCCTCCCATCCTCCTCTCTTCCTCTCCTCCTCCCTTCCTCTCTTCCTTCCTCCCATCCTCTTCCTCCCATCCTCTCTTCCTCCTTCCTCTCTTCCCCATCCTCTCTTCCTCCCATCCTCTCTTCCTCCCTCCCATCCTCTTCCTCTCTTCCTCCCATCCTCTCTCCTCCCATCCTCTTCCTCTTTTCCTCTCTTCCTCCCATCTCCCATCCTCTTCTTCCTCCCATCCTCTCTTCCTCCCATCCTCTCTTCTTCCTCCCATCCTCTCTCCTCTCCCTCCCATCCTCTCTTCCTCTTCCTCCCATCCTCTTCCTCCCTTCCTCTTTCCTCCCATCCTCTCTTCTCCCATCCTCTTCCTCCCATCCTCTCTCTCTCCTCCTCTCTTCCTCCTCTTCCTCCCATCCTCTCTCTTCCTCTCTTCCTCCCATCCTCTCCCATCCTTCTTCTTCCTCCCATCTCTCTTCTTCCTCCCATCCTCTCTTCCTCCCATCCTCTCTTCCTCCCTCTCTCTTCCCCATCCCATCCTCTTTCCTCTTCCTTCTTCCTCTCTTCCTCCTTCCATCCTCTTTCCTCTCTCTCCTTCCTCTCCTCCTCTCTTCCTCTCCTCTTCTCTCCCATCCTCTCTTCCTCCCTCCCATCCTCTCTTCCTCCCATCCTCCCTCTCCATCCTCCTTCCTCCTCTCCCATCCTCTTTCCTCCCTCCTTCCTCCCATCCTCCTCTTCCTCTCCCTCTCTTCTCTCTTCCTCCCCTCTTCCTCCTTCATCCTCTTCCTCCCTCCTCCCTCCCTCCTCTTCTTCCTCCCATCCTCTTTTCCTCTTCTTCCTCCCTCCTCTCCCATCCTCTCTCTTCTCTCCCCTCCTCTCTCTTCCTCCCATCTCTCTTCCTCCCATCTTCTCTTCCTCCCATCCTCTTTCCTCCCATCCTCTCTTCCTCCCTCCTCCCATCCTCTTTCCTCCCATCCTCTCTTCCTCCCATCCTCTCTTCCTCCCTTTCTCCCATCCTCTTTTCCTCCCATCCTTCCTCTCTTCCTCCTCCTCTTCCCTCCCATCCTCTCTTCCTCTTCTTCCTCCCTCTCCTCTTCCTCTCTTCCTCCCATCTCTCTCTCTCCTCTCTTCCTCCCATCCTCTTCCTCTCCCATCCTCTCTTCCTCCCATCCTCTCTTCCTCCTTCTCTTCCTCCTCTCCTCTCCTCTCTTCCTCCTCCTTCTTCCCTCCCATCCTCTTCCTCCCATCCTCTCTTCCTCTCCTCCCATCCTCCTTCTTCCTCCCCTCTCTTCCTCTCTTCCTCCCCCATCCTCTTTCCTCCCTCTCTCCTCCCTCCTCCTTCTCTCTCCTCTTCCTCTTCCTCTTTTCTCCTCTTCCTCCCATCCTCTCTTCCTCCCTCCTCTCTTCCTCCTTCCTCCCATCCTCTCTTCCTCCCATCCTCTCTTCCTCTCATCCTCCCTCCTCTCTCTCCTCCCATCCTCTCTCTCCTCCTCTTCCTCCCATCCTCTTTCCTCCCATCCTCTCTTCCTCCCTCTCTCTCTCCTCCCTCTCTCTTCCTCCCATCCTCTCTTCCTCCTTCCTCTCTCTTCCTCCTCTCTCTCTCCTCTCTTCCTCTCTTCCTCCCATCCTCTCTTCCTCTCTCCTCCTCCCATCCTCTCTTCTCTCCTCCCATCCTCTCTTCCTCTTCCTCCCATCCTCCCTCCCTCTTCCTCTTCCATCCTCTCTTCCTCCCTTCCTCCTCCCTCCCATCCTCTCTTCCTCCCATCCTCTTCCTCCCTTCCTCTCTTCCTCCCATCTCTCTCCTCTCTCCTCTCCCATCCTCTCTCTTCCTCCCATCCTCTCTTCCTCCCTCTCCTTCCTCTCTTCCTCCTCTTCCTCTCTCTTCCTCCCATCCTCCTCTCTTCCTCCCATCCTCTCTTCCTCTCTCCTCTCTTCTCCCCTTCTCTTCCTCTCTCCTCTTCTCCCTCCCTCTCTCTCTCTTCCTCTTCCTCCTCTCCTCCTCCTCCTCTTCCTCCCATCCTCTCTTCCTCCCATCCTCTCTTCCTCTTCTTCCTCCCTTCCTCTCATCCTCTCTTCCTCCCATCCTCTCTCCCATCCTCTTCCTCCCATCCTCTCTTCCTCCCATCCTCTCTTCCTCCCATCCTCTCTTCCCATCCTCTCTTTCTCCCATCCTCCTCTTCCTCCCATCTCCTCCTCTCTTCCTCCCATCCTCTCTTCCTCCCATCTTCTTCCTCTCTTCCTCCCATCCTCTCTTCCTCTCTTCCTCCCATCCTCTTTCCTCCCCTCCCTCTCTTCCTCTCTCCTCCTCCCCTCTTTTCTCTTTCCTCCCATCTCTCTCTTCCTCCCTCCTCCCATCCTCCCTCCCATCCTCTCTTCTCTCTTCCTCATCCTCTCTTCCTCCTCCTTCCTCTCCTCTCTTCCTCTCCTCCTCTCTTCCTCCCTCCCTCTTCTTCCTCCCATCCTCTTTTCCTCCCTCTCTTCTCTTCCTCCCATCCTCTCTTCCTCCCATCCTCTTTTCTCCCATCCTCTCTTCCTCCCTTCCTCTCTTCCTCCCTTCCTCTCCTCCCATCCTCTCTTCCTCCCATCCTCTTTCCTCCCATCCTCTTCTCCCTTCCTCCCATCCTCTCTTCCTCCTCCTCTCTTCCTCTCTTCCTCCCATCCTCTCTTCCTCTCTTCCTCCTTCCTCTCTTCCTCCCATCCTCTCTTCCTTTCTTCCTCTCTTCCTCCCATCCTCTCTTCCTCTCTCTCTTCCCATCCTCTTCCATCCTCTCTTCCTCCCATCCTCCCATCTCTTCCTCTCTTCCTCCTCCTCTCTTCCTCTCCTCTTCTTCCTCCTCCCATCCTCTTCCTCCCATCCTCTCTTTCTCTCCCATCCTCTCTTCCTCCCCCATCTCCCTCCCTCCTCTCTTCCTCCCATCCTCTCTTCCTCTCTTCCTCCCATCCTCCTCTCTCTCTTCCTCCCATCCTCTCTTCCTCCCTTCCTCTCTTCTTCTCTCCTCCTCTCTTCCTCCCATCCTCCTCTTCCTCTCTTCCTCCCATCCTCTCTTCCTCCCATCTCTCTCTTCCCCCATCCTCTCTTCCTCCCTTCCTCTCTTCCTCCCATCCTCTCTTCCTCCCATCTCATCCTCTCTTCCTCTCTCCTCTCTTCCTCCCATCCTCTCTTCCTCTCCCTCTCTCCCATTCCTCCCATCCTCTTCCTCCCCTCCTCCCATCTCTTCCTCTCCCTTCCTCCCATCCTCTCTTCCTCCTCTCATCCTTCTTCCTCCTTTCCTCCCATCCTCTTTTCCTCCATCCTCCTCTTCCTCTCTTCCTCCCATCCTCTCTTCCTCTCTTCCTCCCTCCTCTCTTCCTCTCTCTCCCTCCCATCCTCTCTTCCTCCATCCTCTCTTCTCCCATCCCATCCTCCCAACCTCTTCCTCCCATCCTCTCTTCCTCTCTTCCTCCATCCTCTCTTCCTCCCATCCTCTTCTCTCCCATCCTCTTCCTCTCTTCCTCCCATCCTCTCTTCCTCCCATCCTCTCTTCCTCCTTCCTCCCATCCTCTTTTCCTCTTTCTCTCTCTTCCTCCCATCCTCTCTTCCTCCCATCCTCTCTTCCTCTCTTCCTCCCTTCCTCCCTTCCTCTCTTCCTCCCATCCTCTCTTCCTCTTTCCTCTCTTCCTCCCATCCTCTCTTCTCTCTTCCTCCTCTCCTCCTATCCTCTCTTCCTCCCATCCTCTCTCCTCTCCTCCCATCCTCTCTTCCTTTTCCCTCTTCCTCCCATCCTCTTCCTCCCATCCTCTTCCTCTCCTCCTCCCATCCTCTCTTCCTCTCTTCCTCCTTTTCCTCTCTTCCTCTCTTCCTCTCTTCCTCCCTTCCTCCCATCCTCTTCCTCCCATCCTCTCTTCCTCTCTTCCTCCCTTCCTCTCTTCCTCCCTTCCTCTCTTCCTCCCATCCTCTCTTCCTCCCATCCTCTCTTCCTCCCATCCTCTCTCCTCCCATCCTCTCTTCCTCTGTTCCTCCCATCCTCTCTTCCTCTCTTCCTCCCTTCCTCTCTTCCTCTTCCTCCCATCCTCTCCTCCTCCCATCCTCTTTTCCTCTTTTCCTCTCTTCCTCCCATCCTCTTTTCCTCTTTTCTTCTCTTCCTCCCATCCTCTTTCCTCCCATCCTCCTCTTCTCTCTTCCTCCCATCCTCTCTTCCTCTTTCCTCCCATCCTCTCTTCCTCCTTCCTCCCATCCTCCTCTTTTCTTCTCTTCCTCCCATCCTCTCTTCCTCTTTTCCTCTCTTCCTCCCATCCTCTCTTCCTCTCTTCCTCCCATCCTCTCTTCCTCCCATCCTCTCTTCCTCCCATCCTCTCTTCCTCCCTTCCTCTCTTCCTCCCATCCTCTCTTCCTCCCTTCCTCTCTTCCTCCCATCCTCTTTTCCTCTTTTCTCCTCTTCCTCCCATCCTCTTCCTCCCATCCTCTCTTCCTCTGTTCCTCCCATCCTCTCTTCCTCTCTTCCTCCCCTCTCTCTCTCTTCCTTCCTCCTTCCTCCCATCCTCTCTTCCTCTTTCCTCCCATCCTCTCTTCCTCCCATCCTCTCTTCCTCCCTTCCTCTCTTCCTCCCATCCTCTCTTCCTCCCATCCTCTCTTCCTCCCATCCTCTCTTCCTCCCATCCTCTCTTCCTCTCTTCCTCCCCCTTCCTCCCATCCTCTCTTTCCTCCTCCTTCTTCCTCTCTTCCTTCCATCCTCTTCTCTCCCTCTCTTTCTCCCATCCTCTTTTCCTCCCATCCTCTCTTCCTCTCTTCCTCCCATCCTCTCTTCCTCTCTTCCTCCCATCCTCTTTTCTCTTTTCCTCTTCCTCCCATCCTCTCTTCCTCCCATCCTCTCTTCCTCCCATCCTCTTTCCTCCCATCCTCTCTTCCTCCCATCCTCTCTTCCTCCCATCCTCTTTCCTCCCATCCTCTCTTCCTCCCATCCTCTCTTCCTCCCATCCTCTCTTCCTCTCTTCCTCCTTCTTCCTCCCATCCTCTCTTCCTCTCTTCCTCTCTTCCTCCCATCCTCTCTTCCTCTTTTCTCTCTCCCATCCCCTCCCCATCCTCTTCTCCCACTCTCTCTCTTCCCATCCTTCCCTCCCATCCTCTCTTCCTCCTTCCTCCTTCTCTCCTTTCTTCCTCCCATCCTCTTCTCTTTCTCTCCTCTCCCATCCTCTCTTCCTCCCATCCTCTCTTCCTCCTTCCTCTCTTCTCTCCCATCCTCTCTCTCCCTCCTCTTTCCCATCCTCTCTCTTCTTCCTCCCATCCTCTCTCTTCCTCCCATCCTCTTTCCTCTCTTCCTCTTTCTTCCCATCCTCTCTTCCTCTCTCTTCCTCTCCTCCCATCCTCTCTTCCTCCCATCCTCTTCTTCCTCTCTTTCCTCCCATCCTTCTTCTTTCTCCCTCTTTTCCTCCCATCCTCTCTTCCTCCCTTCCTCTCTTTCCTCTCCCATCCTCTTCTCTTCCTCCCATCCTCTCTCTCTTCCTCCGATCCTCTCTCTCTCCTCCCTTCCTCTCTCCTCTTCCTCTCTCTCCTCTCTCCCCCATCCTCTCTTCCTCTCTTCTTCCCTCTCCTCCCATCCTCTTTTCCTCTCTTTCTTCTCTTCCTCCCATCCTCTTTCCTCCTCTCTCTCTCTCCTCCCATCTTCTCTTCTCTTCCTCCCATCCTCTCTTCCTCCTCCCTCCTCTCTCTCTCTCTTCCTCCCATCCTCTTTCCTCCTTCCTCTTCCTCTCTTCCTCCCTTCCTCTCTTCCCTCCTCTCTTCCTCCTCCTCTCTTCCTCCCATCCTCTTCCTCCCATCCTCTTCCTCCCATCCTCTCTTCCTCCCATCCTTCTTCCTCCCATCCTCTCTTCCTCCCATCCTCTCTTCTCCCATCTTCCTCCCATCCTCTCTTCCTCTCTTCCTCCCATCCTCTCTCCTCTCCTCCCATCCTCTCTTCCTCCCATCCTCTCTTCCTCTTTCCTCCCATCCTCTCTTCCTCTTCCTCCCATCCTCTCTTCCTCCCATCCTCCTTCCTCCTTCCTCCCATTCCTTCTTCCTCCCTTCCTCCCATCCTCTCTCTCCCTCCCATCCTCTTTTCCTCTTTTCTTCCTTCTCCCATCCTCTCTCTTCCTCCCATCCTCTTCTCTCTTCCTCCCATCCTCTTTTCTCCTCTCTTCTTCTCTTCCTCCTCTTTCCTCTTTTCCTCTCTTCCTCCCATCCTCTTCTCCCATCCTCTTCCTCTCTCTTCCTCCCATCCTCTTTCCTCCCATTCTTCTCCCCTCCCATCTCTTTCCTCCCATCCTCTCTTCCTCCCTTCCTCTTCCTCCCATCCTCTCTTCCTCTCTTCCTCCCATCCTCTCTTCCTCCCATCCTCTCTTCCTCCCATCCTCTCTTCCTCTCCTCTCTCTTCCTCCCATCCTCTCTTCCTCTTCCTCCCATCCTCTCTTCCTCCCTTCCTTCCTCCCATCCTCTCTTCCTCTTTCTCTTCCTCCTCCTCTCTTCCTCCCATCCTCTCTTCCTCCCATCCTCTTTTCCTCTTTTCTCCTCTTCCTCCCATCCTCTTCCTCCCATCCTCTCTTCCTCTGTTCCTCCCATCCTCTCTTCCTCTCTTCCTCCCTTCCTCTCTTCCTCCCATCCTCTCTTCCTCCCATCCTCTCTTCCTCTTCATCCTCTCTTCCTCCCTCTCCTCTCTTCCTCCCATCCTCTCTTCCTCCCATCCTCTTCCTCCCTTCCTCTCTTCCTCTCCTCCCATCCTTCTCTCCTCTCTTCCCTCTCCTTCTCCATCCTCTCTTCCTCCCTCCTCTCCTCTCCTCCTCCCATCCTCTCTCTTCCTCCCATCCTCTTCTTCCTCCCTCCTCCTCCTCTTCCTCTCTTCTCTTCCTCCCATCCTCTTCCTCCCATCCTCTCTTCCTCCCATCCTCTCTTCTCTTCCTCCCATCCTCTTCTTCCTCCCATCCTCTCTTCCTCCCATCCTCCTCTCTTCCTCCCTCCTCCTCTCTTCTTCCTCCCATCCTCTCTTCCTCCCATCCTCTCTTTCCTCCCATCCTCTCTTCCTCCCCTCCCATCCTCTCCCTCCCATCATCTTCTCTCTCTCTCTTCCTCCCATCCTCTTCCCTCCTCCCATCCTTCTTCCTCCCATCCTCTCTTCCTCCCTTCTCTCTCCTCCCATCCTCTCTTCCTCTCTTCCTCCCATCCTCTCTTCCTCCTCCTCTCTTCCTCTCTTCCTCTCTTCTCCCTCTCTTCCTCTCCTCCTCCCATCCTCTCTCCTCCCATCCTCTCTTCCTCTCTTCCTCCCATCCTCTTTTCCTCTTTTCTTCTCTTCCTCCCATCCTCTTTTCCTCTCCTCTCTCTCTCTCCTCTCTTCCTCCCTTCTTCTCTTCCTCCTCTCTTCCTCTCTCTTTCCCATCCTCCCATCCTCTCTTCCTCTCTTCCTCCCATCCTCTTTTCCTCTCTCCTTCTTCTCTTCCTCCCATCCTCTCTTCCTCTCCCCCCATCCTCTCCCTCTTTCCTCTCTTCCTCCCATCCTCTCTTCCTCCTTCCTCCCATCCTCTCTTCCTCCCATCCTCTCTTCCTCTCTTCCTCCCATCCTCTCTTCCTCTCTTCCTCCCATCCTCTCTTCCTCCCATCCTCTCTCTCTCTTCCTCCCATCCTCTCTTCCTCTTTCCTCCCATCCTCTCTTCCTCTCTTCCTCTCTCTCTCCCATCCTCTCTTCCTCTCTTCCTCCCATCCTCTTTTCCTCTTTTCCCTCCCATCCTCTTCCTCCCATCCTTCTCTCCTCCCATCCTCTTTTCCTCTCTCTCTCCTCCCTTCCTCTCTTCCTCCCATCCTCTCTTCCTCCCATCCTCTCCCTCCTCTCTCTCTCCTCCCATCCTCTCTTCCTCCCATCCTCTCTTCCTCCCATCCTCTCTTCCCATCCTCTCTTCCTCCCATCCTCTCTCCTCTCTTCCTCCCATCCTCTCTTCCCATCTTCTCTTCCTCCCATCCTTCCTCTTCCTCCCATCCTCTCTTCCTCTCTCTCTCTCCTCTCCTCTCTTCCTCCCATCCTCTCTCCTCTCCCATCCTCCCTTCCTCTCTTTTCCTCTTCCTCTTCCTCCCATCCTCTCTTCCTCTCTTCCTCCCATCCTCTTTTCCTCTTTTCTTCTCTTCCTCCCATCCTCTCTTCCTCTTCTCTCTTCCTCCCATCCTCTCTTCCTCTCTTCCTCCCATCCTCTCTTCCTCCCTCCTCTCTTCCTCCCATCCTCTCTTCCTCCCATCCTCTCTTCCTCCCATCCTCTCTTCCTCCCATCCTCTTCCTCTCTTCCTCCCCTCCCTCTCCTTTCTCCTCCCATCCTCTCTTCCTCTCTTCCTCCCATCCTCTCTTTCCTCCTATCCTCTCTTCCTCTCTTCCATCCTCTCTTCCTCCCATCCTCTTCCTCCCATCCTCTCTTCCTCCCATCTTCCTCCCATCCTCTTTTCCTCTTTCCTCTCTTCTCTTCCTCCCATCCTCTCTTCCTCCCATCCTCTTTCCTCTTTTCCTCTCTCTCCTCCCATCCTCTTCTTCCTCCCCCATCCTCTCTTCCTCCTCTTCCTCCCATCCTCTCTTCCTCCCATCCTCTCTTCTCCCATCCTCTTCCTCTCTTCTCCCCTCTTCCTCCTCCCATCCTCCTCTCTTCCTCCCATCCTCTCTTTCCTCTCTTCCTCTCTCTCTTCCTCCCATCCTCTCTTCCTCCATCTCTTCTCTCTTCTCCCATCCTCTCCCATCCTCTTCTCTTTCCTCCCATCCTCTCTTCCTCCCATCCTTCTCTCTCTCTCCTCCTCCTATCCTCTCTTCCTCCCATCCTCTCTTCCTTCCTTCCTCCCATCCTCTTTTCTTCTTTTCTTCTCTTCCTCCCATCCTCTCTTCCTCCCATCCTCTTCTCTCTCTTCCTCCCTTCCTCTCTTCCTCCCATCCTCTCTTCCTCTTTCCTCTCTTCCTCCCATCCTCTCTTCTTCTCTTCCTCCCATCCTCTTCCCCTCTTTCTCCCATCCTTTCTTCCTCCCATCCTCTCTTCCTCCCTTTCTCTCTTCCTCCCATCCTCTCTTCCTCTCTTCCTCCCATCCTCTCTTCCTCCGATCCTCTCTTCCTCCTCTCTCCTCTCTTCCTCCTCTTCCTCTCTTCCTCCCATCCTCTCTTCCTCCCATCCTCTCTTCCTCTCTTCCTCCCATCCTCTTTTCTCTTTTCTCTCTTCCTCCCATCCTCTTTCCTCCTCTTCTCTTCCTCTCTCCTCCCATCTTCTTTCCTCTCATCCTCTCCCTCTCTTCCTCTCTTCCTCCCATCCTCTCTTCCTCTCTTCCTCCCATCCTCTTTTCCTCCTATCCTCTCTCCTCTCTTCCTCCCATCCTCTCTTCCTCCCTCCCCATCCTCTTTCCTCCTATCCTCTCTTCCTCTCTTCCTCCCATCCTCTCTTCCTCCCATCCTCTCTTCCTTTCTTCCTCCCATCCTCTTTTCCTCCCATCCTCTCTTCCTCTCTTCCTCCCATCCTCTCTTCCTTTCTTCCTCCCATCCTCTTTTCCTCCTATTCTCTCTTCCTCTCTTCCTCCCATCCTCTCTTCCTCTCTTCCTCCCATCCTCTCTTCCTCCCATCCTCTCTTCCTCTCTTCCTCACATCCTCTTTTCCTCCCCTCTCTTCCTCTTCCTCCCATCCTCTCCTCCTCCCATCCTCTTTCCTCTTTCCTCTCCTCCTCTCTCCTCCCATCCTCTTTTCCTCTTCCTCTCTCCTCCCATCCTCTCTTCCTCCCATCCCATCTCTCTTCCTCCCAACCTCTTCCTCCCATCCTCTCTTCCTCTTTCCTCTCCCATCCTCTCTTCCTCTCCTCTCTTCCTCCCTCTTCCTCCCTTCCTCTCTTCCTCCCATCCTCTCTTCCTCCCATCCTCCTCTCTCTCTCTTCCTCTCCATCCTCTCTTCTTCTCTTCCTCCCATCCTCTCTCCTCCCTCCTCTCTTCCTCTCCTCCTCTCTCCTCTCTTCCTCCCATCCTCTCTTCCTCTCTCTTCCTCTCCCTCCCCTCTCTTTCCTCCCATCCTCTCTTCCTCTCTTCCTCCCATCCTCTTTTCCTCTTTTCTTCTCTTCCTCCCATCCTCTCTTCCTCTTTTCTTCTCTTCCTCCCATCCTCTTTTCCTCTTCCTCCCATCCTCTCTTCCTCCCATCCTCTCTTCCTCCCATCCTCTCTTCTTCCCTCCCATCTCTTTCCTCCTCTTCCTCTCTTCCTCCCATCCTCTCTTCCTCTCTCCTCTCTTCCTCCCTCCTCTCTTCCTCCCATCCTCTCTTCCTCTCTTCCTCCCTTCCTCTTTTCCTCCTATCCTCTCTTCCTCTCTTCCTCCCATCCTCTCTTCCTCCCATCCTCTCTTCCTCCCCATCCTCTCTTCCTTTCTTCCTCCCATCCTCTTTTCCTCTTTTCCTCTCTTCCTCTTCCTCCCATCCTCTCTCTTCCTCCCATCCTCTTTTCCCATCTTTTCCTTCCTCCTCCCATCCTCTCTTCCTCCCAACCTCTTCCTCTCATCCTCTCTTCCTCTCTTCCTCCCATCCTCTCTTCCTCCCATCCTCTCTTCTCCCATCCTCTTCCTCTCTTCCTCCCATCCTCTCTTCCTCCCATCCTCTCTTCCTCTCTTCCTCCCATCCTCTTTTCCTCTTTTCTTCTCTTCCTCCCATCCTCTCTTCCTCCCATCCTCTCTTCCTCTCTTCCTCCCATCCTCTCTTCCTCTCTTCTTCTTCCTCTCTCTTCCTCCTCTCCTCTCTTCTCTCTCTCTCTTCCTCTCCTCCTCCTATCCTCTCTTCCTCCCATCCTCTCTTCCTCTCTTCCTCCCATCCTCTTTTCCTCTTTTCTTCTCTCCCTCCCATCCTCTCTTCCTCCCATCTTCTCTTTCTCTTCCTCCCATCCTCTTTCCTCTTTTCTTCTCTTCCTCCCATCCTCTCTTCCTCTCTTCCTCTCCTCTTTTCCTCTTTCTCTCTTCCCTCCCATCCTCTCTTCTCTTTCTTCTCTTCCTCCCATCCTCTTTTCCTCTATTCCTCCCATCCTCTCTTCCTCCCATCCTCTCTTCCTCCCATCCTCTCTTCCTCCCATCCTCTCTTCCTCCCTTCCTCTCTTCCTCCCATCCTCTCTTCCTCCTCTTTCCTCTCTTCCTCTTTTCCTCTTCCTTCCTCCCATCCTCTCTTCCTCTCTTCCTCCCTTCCTCTTTTCCTCCTATCCTCTCTTCCTCTCTTCCTCCCATCCTCTCTTCCTCCCATCCTCTTCCTCCCATCCTCTCTTCCTTTCTTCCTCCCATCCTCTTTTCCTCTTTTCCTCTCTTCCTCTTCCTCCCATCCTCTCTTCCTCCCATCCTCTTTTCCTCTTTTCCTCTCCTCCTCCCATCCTCTCTTCCTCCCAACCTCTTCCTCTCATCCTCTCTTCCTCTCTTCCTCCCATCCTCTCTTCCTCCCATCCTCTCTTTCTCCCATCCTCTTCCTCTCTTCCTCCCATCCTCTCTTCCTCCCATCCTCTCTTCCTCTCTTCCTCCCATCCTCTTTTCCTCTTTCTCTCTCTTCCTCCCATCCTCTCTTCCTCCCATCCTCTCTTCTCTCTTCCTCCCATCCTCTTTTCCTCTTTTCTTCTCTTCCTCCCATCCTCTCTTCTCTCTCTCTCTTCCTCTCCTCCTCCTTCCTCTCTTCCTCCCATCCTCTCTTCCTCTCTTCCTCCCATCCTCTTTTCCTCTTTTCTTCTCTCTCCTCCCATCCTCTCTTCCTCCCATCCTCTCTTCTCTCTTCCTCCCATCCTCTTTCCTCTTTCTTCTCTTCCTCCCATCCTCTTTTCCTTCCTTCTCTTCCTCCCATCCTCTCTTCCTCTCTTCCTCCCATCCTCTCTTCCTCCAATCCTCTCTTCCTCTCTTCCTCTCTTCCTCCCTTCCTTTCTTCCTCCCATCCCTCTCTTCCTCTCTTCCTCCCATCCTCTCTTCCTCCTCTCCTCTCTTCCTCTCTTCCCATCCTCTCTTCCTCCCATCCTCTCTTCCTCCTTCCTCCCATCCTCTTTTCTTCTCTCTCCTCCCCATCTCTTCCTCCCATCCTCTCTTCCTTTCTTCCTCCCATCCTCTTTTCCTCTCGTCCTCCCATCCTCTCTTCCTTTCTTCCTCCCATCCTCTTTTCCTCCCATCCTCTCTTCCTCTCTTCCTCCCATCCTCTCTTCCTTTCTTCCTCCCATCCTCTTTTCCTCTTTTCCTCTCTTCCTCTTCCTCCCATCCTCTCTTCCTCCCATCCTCTCTTCCTCCCATCCTCTCTTCCTCCCAACCTCTTCCTCTCTTCCTCCCATCCTCTCTTCCTCTCTTCCTCCCATCCTCTCTTCCTCCCATCCTCTCTTCCTCCCATCCTCTTCCTCTCTTCCTCCCATCCTCTCTTCCTCCCATCCTCTCTTCCTCCCATCCTCTCTTCCTCTCTTCCTCCCATCCTCTTTTCCTCTTTTCTTCTCTTCCTCCCATCCTCTCTTCTCTCCCTCTCTTCCTCTCCTCCCATCCTCTCTTCCTCCCATCCTCTCTTCCTCTCTTCCTCCCATCCTCTCATCCTCCCATCCTCTTCCTCCCATCCTCTCTTCCTCCCATCCTCTCTTCCTCTCTTCCTCCCATCCTCTTTTCCTCTTTTCTTCTCTTCCTCCCATCCTCTTTTCCTCTTTTCTTCTCTTCCTCCCATCCTCTCTTCCTTTCTTCCTCTCTTCCTCCCATCCTCTCTTCTCTCCCACTCTTCCTCTCCTCCTCCCATCCTCTCTTCCTCCCATCCTCTCTTCCTCTCTTCCTCCCATCCTCTTTTCCTCTTTTCTTCTCTTCCTCCCATCCTCTTCCTCTCTTTCTCCCATCCTTTCTTCCTCCCATCCTCTCTTCCTCCCTCTCCTCTCTTCCTCCCATCCTGTCTTCCTCTCTTCCTCCCATCCTCTTTTCCTCTTTTCTTCTCTTCCTCCCATCCTCTTTTCCTCTTCTTCTCTTCCTCTCTTCCTCCCATCTTCTCTTCCTCTCATCCTCTCTCCCTCTCTTCCTCTCTTCCTCCCATCCTCTCTTCCTCTCTTCCTCCCATCCTCTTTTCCTCCTATCCTCTCTTCCTCTCTTCCTCCCATCCTCTCTTCCTCCCTTCCGTCCATCCTCTTTTCCTCCTATCCTCTCTTCCTCTCTTCCTCCCATCCTCTCTTCCTCCCATCCTCTCTTCCTTTCTTCCTCCCATCCTCTTTTCCTCCCATCCTCTCTTCCTCTCTTCCTCCCATCCTCTCTTCCTTTCTTCCTCCCATCCTCTTTTCCTCCTATTCTCTCTTCCTCTCTTCCTCCCATCCTCCTCTCTCTTCCTCCCATCCTCTTCCTCTCTTCCTCCCATCCTCTCTTCCTCCCATCCTCTCTTCCTTTCTTCCTCTTCCTCTCCTCCTCTTTTCCTCTCTTCCTCTTCCTCCCATCCTCTCCTCCTCCCGTCCTCTTTTCCTCTTTTCCTCTCCTCCTCCCATCCTCTCTTCCTCCCAACCTCTTCCTCCCATCCTCTCTTCCTCTCTTCCTCCCATCCTCTCTTCCTCCCATCCTCTCTTTCTCCCATCCTCTTCCTCTCTTCCTCCCATCCTCTCTTCCTCCCATCCTCTCTTCCTCTCTTCCTCCCATCCTCTTTTCCTCTTTTCTTCTCTTCCTCCCATCCTCTCTTCCTCCCATCCTCTCTTCCTCTCCTCCTCCTATCCTCTCTTCCTCCCATCCTGTCTTCCTCTCTTCCTCCCATCCTCTTTTCCTCTTTTCTTCTCTTCCTCCCATCCTCTCTTCCTCTCTTCCTCCCATCCTCTTTTCCTCTTTTCTTCTCTTCCTCCCATCCTCTCTTCCTCTTTTCTTCTCTTCCTCCCATCCTCTCTTCCTCTCTTCCTCCCATCCTCTCTTCCTCCCATCCTCTCTTCCTCCCATCCTCTCTTCTCCTCTCTTCCTCCCCTCTCCCTTCCTCTCTTCCTCCTTCCTCCTTCCTCCCTTCCTTTCTTCCTCCCATCCTCTCTTCCTCTCTTCCTCCCATCCTCTTTTCCTCCTTCCTCTCTTCCTCTCTTCCTCCCATCCTCTCTTCCTTTCTTCCTCCCATCCTCTTTTCCTCTTTTCCTCTCTTCCTCTTCCTCCCATCCTCTCTTCCTCCCATCCTCTTTTCCTCTTTTCCTCTCCTCCTCCCATCCTCTCTTCCTCCCATCCTCTCTTCCTCCCAACCTCTTCCTCTCTTCCTCTCTTCCTCTCTTCCTCCCCCATCCTCTCTTCCTCCCATCCTCTCTTTCTCCCATCCTCTTCCTCTCTTCCTCCCATCCTCTCTTCCTCCCATCCTCTCTTCCTCTCTTCCTCCCATCCTCTTTTCCTCTTTTCTTCTCTTCCTCCCATCCTCTCTTCCTCCCATCCTCTCTTCCTCTCTTCCTCCCATCCTCTCTTCCTCTTTCTTCCTCTTCCTCCCATCCTCTTTTCCTCTTTTCTCTCTCTTCCTCCCATCCTCTCTTCTCTCTCTCTTCCTCTCCTCCTCCTATCCTCTCTTCCTCCCATCCTCTCTTCCTCTCTTCCTCCCATCCTCTTTTCCTCTTTTCTTCTCTTCCTCCCATCCTCTCTTCCTCCCATCCTCTCTTCCTCTCTTCCTCCCATCCTCTCTTCCTCTTTTCTCCTCTCTTCCTCCCATCCTCTTTTCCTATTTTCTTCTCTTCCTCCCATCCTCTCTTCCTCTCTTCCTCCCATCCTCTCTTCCTCCCATCCTCTCTTCCTCCCTTCCTCTCTTCCTCCCATCCTCTCTTCCTCCCTTCCTTTCTTCCTCCCATCCTCTCTTCCTCTCTTCCTCCCATCCTCTTTTCCTCCCATCCTCTCTTCCTCTCTTCCTCCCATCCTCTCTTCCTTTCTTCCTCCCATCCTCTTTTCCTCCTATTCTCTCTTCCTCTCTTCCTCCCATCCTCTCTTCCTCTCTTCCTCCCATCCTCTCTTCCTCTCTTCCTCCCATCCTCTCTTCCTCCCATCCTCTCTTCCTTTCTTCCTCCCATCCTCTTTTCCTCTTTTCCTCTCTTCCTCTTCCTCCCATCCTCTCTTCCTCCCATCCTCTTTTCCTCTTTTCCTCTCCTCCTCCCATCCTCTCTTCCTCCCATCCTCTCTTCCTCCCAACCTCTTCCTCCCATCCTCTCTTCCTCTCTTCCTCCCATCCTCTCTTCCTCCCATCCTCTCTTTCTCCCATCCTCTTCCTCTCTTCCTCCCATCCTCTCTTCCTCCCATCCTCTCTTCCTCTCTTCCTCCCATCCTCTTTTCCTCTTTTCTTCTCTTCCTCCCATCCTCTCTTCCTCCCATCCTCTCTTCCTCTCCTCCTCCTATCCGCTCTTCCTCCCATCCTGTCTTCCTCTCTTCCTCCCATCCTCTTTTCCTCTTTTCTTCTCTTCCTCCCATCCTCTCTTCCTCTCTTCCTCTCATCCTCTTTTCCTCTTTTCTTCTCTTCCTCCCATCCTCTCTTCCTCTTTTCTTCTCTTCCTCCCATCCTCTCTTCCTCTCTTCCTCCCATCCTCTCTTCCTCCCATCCTCTCTTCCTCCCATCCTCTCTTCCTCCCTTCCTCTCTTCCTCCCATCCTCTCTTCCTCCCTTCCTCTCTTCCTCCCTTCCTTTCTTCCTCCCATCCTCTCTTCCTCTCTTCCTCCCATCCTCTTTTCCTCCTATCCTCTCTTCCTCTCTTCCTCCCATCCTCTCTTCCTCCCATCCTCGCTTCCTCCCATCCTCTCTTCCTTTCTTCCTCCCATCCTCTTTTCCTCTTTTCCTCTCTTCCTCTTCCTCCCATCCTCTCTTCCTCCCATCCTCTTTTCCTCTTTTCCTCTCCTCCTCCCATCCTCTCTTCCTCCCATCCTCTCTTCCTCCCAACCTCTTCCTCTCATCCTCTCTTCCTCTCTTCCTCCCATCCTCTCTTCCTCCCATCCTCTCTTTCTCCCATCCTCTTCCTCTCTTCCTCCCATCCTCTCTTCCTCCCATCCTCTCTTCCTCTCTTCCTCCCATCCTCTTTTCCTCTTTTCTTCTCTTCCTCCCATCCTCTCTTCCTCCCATCCTCTCTTCCTCTCTTCCTCCCATCCTCTTTTCCTCTTTTCTTCTCTTCCTCCCATCCTCTTTTCCTCTTTTCTTCTCTTCCTCCCATCCTCTCTTCTCTCTCTCTCTTCCTCTCCTCCTCCTATCCTCTCTTCCTCCCATCCTCTCTTCCTCTCTTCCTCCCATCCTCTTTTCCTCTTTTCTTCTCTTCCTCCCATCCTCTCTTCCTCCCATCCTCTCTTCCTCTCTTCCTCCCATCCTCTTTCCTCTTTTCTTCTCTTCCTCCCATCCTCTTTTCCTATTTTCTTCTCTTCCTCCCATCCTCTCTTCCTCTCTTCCTCCCATCCTCTCTTCCTCCCATCCTCTCTTCCTCCCATCCTCTCTTCCTCTCTTCCTCCCATCCTCTTTTCCTCCTATCCTCTCTTCCTCTCTTCTTCCCATCCTCTCTTCCTCCCATCCTCTCTTCCTTTCTTCCTCCCATCCTCTTTTCTTCTCTTCCTCCCTCTCTTCCTCCCATCCTCTCTTCCTTTCTTCCTCCCATCCTCTTTTCCTCTCGTCCTCCCATCCTCTCTTCCTTTCTTCCTCCCATCCTCTTTTCCTCCCATCCTCTCTTCCTCTCTTCCTCCCATCCTCTCTTCCTTTCTTCCTCCCATCCTCTTTTCCTCTTTTCCTCTCTTCCTCTTCCTCCCATCCTCTCTTCCTCCCATCCTCTCTTCCTCCCATCCTCTCTTCCTCCCATCCTCTCTTCCTCCCAACCTCTTCCTCTCTTCCTCCCATCCTCTCTTCCTCTCTTCCTCCCATCCTCTCTTCCTCCCATCCTCTCTTTCTCCCATCCTCTTCCTCTCTTCCTCCCATCCTCTCTTCCTCCCATCCTCTCTTCCTCCCATCCTCTCTTCCTCTCTTCCTCCCATCCTCTTTTCCTCTTTTCTTCTCTTCCTCCCATCCTCTCTTCTCTCCCTCTCTTCCTCTCCTCCTCCCATCCTCTCTTCCTCCCATCCTCTCTTCCTCTCTTCCTCCCATCCTCTTTTCCTCTTTTCTTCTCTTCCTCCCATCCTCTTCCTCCCATCCTCTCTTCCTCCCATCCTCTCTTCCTCTCTTCCTCCCATCCTCTTTTCCTCTTTTCTTCTCTTCCTCCCATCCTCTTTTCCTCTTTTCTTCTCTTCCTCCCATCCTCTTCCTCCCATCCTCTTCCTCTCTTCCTCCCATCCTCTTCCTCCCATCCTCTTCCTCTCTTCCTCTCTTCCTCCCATTCCTCCTCCTCCAAAGAACACACAGAGAGTGAAGCAGTGTCTATATTTCGGATGGTTGTCTGTCTGTGTCAGAACAGATCCATTCCCTCTTCATTCCCACCTCTGTGTTTAGCCTTCCAAATCCACAGGTAATTCACTTTTAATGGACAATTATTGCTGAGCTATTCATCACATTGAAGCCAACCAGTGTTAAAGAGAGAGATCGAGAGAGAATGGGAGAGAGAGGGAGAGGGGCAGAGAGAGAGAGGGGGAAAGGGAGAGTCAGAGAAGGGTCTGTAGTGGATCGACAGCACAAACGAACAGAGGAAAGACAATCTGACAGCAGGCTTTTCTTTCAGATGGCTGGGATGACTGGGTTCAAAGAAGGTTAGGATATAGCAGGGATTATCATGTGTGTGCGTGCATACGTACTTGCTTGCGTGCGTACCTATGTATGTGCATGTGTGCGTGTGTACGTGTGTGATCAAGCCTGTTTGAACCCGAACATTGTAGCACAGCAGACACATCCCCCTATACGTGGCCTATCACTTCATTTCAATTTGGCGGAGAACATCAACACTAGTATTGGCCCGCTGTCTTTCTTTCCACACGGCTCTTCCTTGTCTCCTCTCTCTCTTGTTTTGTTTTCTCTCTCTCTCTCTTTCTCTCTCGTTCTTTCTCTCTTTTTCTTTCTCTTTCTCTCTCTCTCTCCTTCTCTCTATTTTCGCACAGTTCTCATTCCCCTTTCCCTATTGTGCCTGCTTGGTATGGAAGCCCTGTCTGCACCTCCCCTTCAATACCCCTCTCCCCTGTTCCCCTGGTTAGAGAGAGAGAGGGATGGTGAGAGAGAGAAACAGAGGGAGAGCGAGAGAGAAAATGGGAGAAAGAAAATAAAGAGGGTGAAAAAGAGAGGGGCGTGAGGGAGACAGCAGGGTGTGTTTTCTTCTTTCTCCCGCCCAAATGAGCCCGGTGTGGTAACAGCCTTACCACTGGAATCTCACCTCTTATACCACCTCCACACTCCTTCTCCTTCTCCTCCTCAGCCCCCAGTCTACCCATTCCAACCTAAATCCAATTTGTTATGGTTTCAAATAAGGCATGTTCTCTGTTTGCTCACTGTTTGGCCCCAACGTGCTTTCTCTTACTCTGAGACCAACTTAAATAGGTGAATTTGCTTTTCTTATTCTTCAGAGGCTGGGGGCAATCTTGTAGCGGTATACAATGGGGACTACGGTTCTATAGCGCAGGCGATATTTGTTCAGACACTGCTGTTACTTTGGCATTGAAAGCCCTTCCATTGATATGTGTGTGCATTCTGCTCTGCCATCAGATGCACTTTGTGTTCTTGAGTAGCTTTTTTGTTCTTCTCTACTTTGAACTTCAGTCTACAATACTTTTTTAGGTTAAACACTGCAGCTCACATACAGCTTTATTGGAAGGTGCTGCTTGGTTCAGGGACTCCTGACCTCAAGTGTCGTAAGGAAATAGAAGAAGCGCTATTGTACAACAGTAGCAGTGTTGCCATGTATAGGGTCTCTGCTACACACTCCCTCCATACACACGTTAATCAATTAACCGTATTGGTCGCTATTCCACAAAATCCATTTCAGGAGTTTTATCACACAGATAGGTGCTTCTGCACCAGGAAACGTTATCAGGGAAAGAAAGACTCTATGTCGGGCCTTATCGCCGCAAACTATCTATTCATTAAAGGGTGGTGACTCAAGTTGCTATTTTTTAATTGTTTAGTAAAAAAGTATGACACTTTGCCGAGCCCCAATACACTGTTATGAAATGGATTCTCCTTCTGAAGAGTCAAATCAATTATGATAGTTGATTAAAGTTTTGCATAGCTGATGATATTGGTGATATCGTTTTGTGCCCAAAAGATTAGTGATGGGTCGTTCGCGAACGAGACGGCTCTAAGAGGTGAACGTTGGGAGCCGGCTCGCATATCAGAAGAGCTAAATCTATTTATAAAAATATAAAAAAATATGAATAATCCAAAGATTTAAATGAATAGAATTAACTAATTCAAAGAACGAAAAAATAAATAAAATAATTTAGGCCTTAAATGCTCAATTGCACACACATTTGTTCTAACTGTCTGCTCAGACTAACAGCCTCACCTGTTGTTCCTGTCAACCAATGAACCACAGATGCATGAAGGAGGGCCGAGCCAACTCACTCACAGTCACACACTTAGCAGCTGAGTAGAGAGAGGAAGGACAGCTGTGAAAAAAACATCCGGAAAATGAGTCAGAAGCACAGTAGCATTTGGATGCATTTTAATAATGTAGACAATGTTAGAGCACAGTGTAGAATTTAACAAAACAAAATCTCATATAAAGCCGGTTCTACACACAACCTACACCGGCATATGCGAACTGTGCACCCAACTGTGAAGCTAGCTGTAGTGGAGCTTCGAGAAACTAGCAGGCCTGCTAGTGATAGTGGTGGAGCCAGCACCTCCATACGTGGAGATGTACAGTGCCTTGCGAAAGTATTCGGCCCCCTTGAACTTTGCGACCTTTTGCCACATTTCAGGCTTCAAACATAAAGATATAAAACTGTATTTTTTTGTGAAGAATCAACAACAAGTGGGACACAATCATGAAGTGGAACGACATTTATTGGATATTTCAAACTTTTTTAATAAATCAAAAACTGAAAAATTGGGCGTGCAAAATTATTCAGCCCCTTTACTTTCAGTGCAGCAAACTCTCTCCAGAAGTTCAGTGAGGATCTCTGAATGATCCAATGTTGACCTAAATGACTAATGATGATAAATACAATCCACCTGTGTGTAATCAAGTCTCCGTATAAATGCACCTGCACTGTGATAGTCTCAGAGGTCCATTAAAAGCGCAGAGAGCATCATGAAGAACAAGGAACACACCAGGCAGGTCCGAGATACTGTTGTGAAGAAGTTTAAAGCCGGATTTGGATACAAAAAGATTTCCCAAGCTTTAAACATCCCATGGAGCACTGTGCAAGCGATAATATTGAAATAGAAGGAGTATCAGACCACTGCAAATCTACCAAGACCTGGCCGTCCCTCTAAACTTTCAGCTCATACAAGGACAAGACTGATCAGAGATGCAGCCAAGAGGCCCATGATCACTCTGGATGAACTACAGAGATCTACAGCTGAGGTGGGAGACTCTGTCCATAGGACAACAATCAGTCGTATATTGCACAAATCTGGCCTTTATGGAAGAGTGGCAAGAAGAAAGCCATTTCTTAAAGATATCCATAAAAAGTGTTGTTTAAAGTTTGCCACAAGCCACCTGGGAGACACACCAAACATGTGGAAGAAGGTGCTCTGGTCAGATGAAACCAAAATTGAACTTTTTGGCAACAATGCAAAATGTTATGTTTGGCGTAAAAGCAACACAGCAACACAGACAATGATCCAAAACATAAAGCAAAATCTACAATGGAATGGTTCAAAAATAAACATATCGAGGTGTTAGAATGGCCAAGTCAAAGCCCAGACCTGAATCCAATCCAGAATCTGTGGAAAGAACTGAAAACTGCTGTTCACAAATGCTCTCCATCCAACCTCACTGAGCTCGAGCTGTTTTGCAAGGAGGAATGGGAAAAAATTTCAGTCTCTCGATGTGCAAAACTGATTGAGACATACCCCAAGCGACTTACAGTTGTAATCGCAGCAAAAGGTGGTGCTACAAATTATTAACTAAAGGGGGCTGAATAATTTTGCACGCCCAATTGTTCAGTTTTTGATTTGTTAAAAAAGTTTGAAATATCCAATAAATGTCGTTCCACTTCATGATTGTGTCCCACTTGTTGTTGATTCTTCACCAAAAAAAATACAGTTTTATATCTTTATGTTTGAAGCCTGAAATGTGGCAAAAGGTTGCAAAGTTCAAGGGGGCCGAATACTTTCGCAAGGCACTGTATCCACTCATTCAAGTAGGCCTACTCCGCAACCCACAGCAACACATTCATCTATGGAACAGTTTATGCCAAAGTCTATGTCTGTAGCAAAACAAGGTCAAATTGATATTGAATTGGCTAAAATGATTTCCACCAATTTCCAGCCATTTTCGATCGTGGAGGACAGAGGTTTTTTAGAAATGATAGCAATAGACTAAATCTAATGTACACAATTCCAAGCAGGAAAACACTTTCAAAATCACTTATTCCACAACTGTATGAGAGCACACGGGCTTCAGTGCGGGAAAGAGTCCAAAAAGCTACTGCAGTTTTCCTTACCACTGACTGCTGGACATCAAGGGTAAACACTTCTTATAATGTCGGTTACATGTCACTTCATTGAAGATTTTTCTATGTCTAGCTGTTGTCATGACGTTGGCCTGGGGGTAGGTTTATGACAGTCATAAATACCTCTTCCCCCCTTTTTCCTCTCTCTACCCTACTGATGTTACATTTGCAAACACCTTGGTTAACATCGAGATTCTGGGAACATCAGAAGGTGGGGGGGAAATGAACTATATTCTGGTAATCTGACCAATTGAACATATGCGGTGGTACTTAATGAATATGATGTCAGTTCGGTTGTCATCTGAGACATTCTCATCAATGATAAAATGACATAAACTCCAACATCAGCGTGAGCTTTGGTTGCGAATGGTTTGAACTTTGAACTCTTATTCACTACAGAAGTGATACCTCCTAGCCGTTGAGTTAGCAACAGCAGTGGCAAATGAGGGTTAGGAAGGAACAGACAGCGTATCCCGTCTATCACACAAATACGTTACTACAAAGTAACCAATTGACCACCAAAGACATTCTTTAAGATATTGTATTTACGATAGCACAGCTACGCCCATTTTTCCTCAGTCTTCCCGCTCTTTCACTCAAACCCAGCCCCTTTTCTTTTGTGTAACAAGCTGTCATATCTGTTTCTGCCCGCCAGGGACATTTTCCTTTATGACGTAATGTGTAATCAAGTTATGATTAACTATGTATATGTGTAATTCTGTCTGATTAGTTGGGTATTTAGTAAATAAATAATTAATCCCAATTTTGTATTGCTGATTCAACTTGATAGCCAGGGTTCGTGCAGATAACCAAGAATTTACTACTTTCAGATGAGACGGAATTAAGGTGACAATGAATATTGACTGCTATTGATGTAAAATATTACTAGGTCTTTAACCTCTTGATTCTAGCCATCCCGGATCCGGGATTGTGAATACAGCCTCAAGCTCATTACCATAACGCAACGTTAACTATTCATGAAAATCGCAAATTAAATGAAATAAATATGCTAGCTCTCAAGCTTAGCCTTTTGTTAACAACACTGTCATCTCAGATTTTCAAAATATGCTTTTCAACCATAGCAAAACAAGCATTTGTGTAAGATTATTGATAGCTAGCGTAGCATTTAGCGTAGCATTCAGCATGCAACATTTTCACAAAAACAAGAAAAGCATTCAAATAAAATAATTTACCTTTGAAGAACTTCAGATGTTTTCAATGAGGAGACTCTCAGTTAGATAGCAAATGTTCAGTTTGTCCAAAAAGATTCTTTGTGTAGGAGAAATCGCTCCGTTTTGTATATCACGTTTGGCTACCAAAAAAAAAACAAATTCAGTCATCAAAACGCCAAACTTTTTTCCAAATTAACTCCATAATATTGACTGAAACATGGTAAACATGGTTTAGAATCAATCCTCAAGGTGTTTTTCACATATCTCTTCGATAATATATCGTTCGTCGAAGTCTCCTCTCTCCCCTGAATCACATGGATGAATGCCTGCAGCTTGGAGATTACGCACCAATTTCGACAAAGGACACCGGGCGGACACCTGGTAAATGTAGTCTCTTATGGCCAATCATCCAATGATATGCCTACAAATACGTCACAATGCTGCAGACACCTTGGGCAAACGGCAGAAAGCGTTGGCTCGTTCAGGGCACATTCACAGCCATATAAGGAGACAATGGAAAACAGAGCCTCAAAAATTCTGCTAATTTCCTGTTTGAAGTTTCATCTTGGTTTTGCCTGTAGCATCAGTTCTGTGGCACTCACAGATAATATCTTTGCAGTTTTGGAAACGTCAGAGTGTTTTCTTTCCAAAGCTGTGAATTATATGCATAGTCGAGCATCTTTTCGTGACACAATATCTTGTTTAAAATGGGAACGTTTTTTTATCCATAAATTAAAAGAGCGCCCCCTATATCCAATAACTTAAGAGTTTATTCGGAAGATAACAGCTCTATAAATATTATTTCTTTGTGCCCCGCCTCTCTAGTTAATTATATTTACATGATTAGCTCAATCAGGTAATATTAATTACGGAGAAAGGATTTTATAGAATAGCATGTCATATCACTTAAACCGGCATAGCCAAAGGCACGACACTGTCTTCTGGACTGCTTTGAGTTCAGTGACAGGCACACCTCAGAGAACTTCCACAGGAGCACAGTAGGTGATGAAAAACTAAAGTCTACACAACGCCAGATGGGGATGGCTGAGCAGAGGCCTAAACAAGACTGCACTACAAGGTGGAATTCAACATTTTATATGTTGAAGCTGTTTCTTGAGTCAAAAGATGCCATCATCTCTACCCTGGCCATTGTCAATGCACCTGTTGATGCTCTGACCCAAGAGAAATGGGAGGTGGTGGAGGTGTGCAGAGTCCTGGAACCCTTTGAGCAGGTTACTGTGGAGATCAGTGGAGGGAGGTACAATAAGCAGTTATTACTACATCATTATTTAATCCAGTATTATTTACAGTTGAAGTGGGAAGTTTACATACACCTTAGACAAATACATTTAAACTCAGTTTTTCACAGTTCCTGACATCCTAGTAGAAATTCCCTGTCTTAGGTCAGTTAGGATCACTACTTCATTTTAATGTGAAATGTCAATATAATAGTAGAGATAATTATTTATTTCAGCTTTTATTTCTTTCATCACATTCCCAGTGGGTCAGAAGTTTACATACACTCAATTAGTATTTGGTGGCAATGCCTTTAAATTGTTTAACTTGGGTCAAACGCTTCGGGTAGCCTTCCTCAAGCTTACCACAATGAGTTGGATGTATTTTGGCCCATTCCTCCTGACAGAGCTGATGTAACTGAGTCAGGTATATAGGCCTCCTTGCTTACACACACTTTTTCAGTTCTGCCCACACATTTTCTATGGGATGGAGGTCAGGGCTTTGTGATGGCAACCTCAATAGCTTGACTTTGTTGTTTACTACAACTTGGAAGTATGCTTGGGGTCATTGTCCATTCGGAAAACCCATTTGCGACCAAGCTTCATGACTGATGTCTTGAGATGTTGCGTCAATATATCCACATCATTTCCCTACCTCATGATGCCATCTATTTTGTGAAGTGCACCAGTCCCTCCTGCAGCAAAGCACCCCCACAACATGATGTTGCCCACCCCCATTGCCTCACGGTTGGGATGGTGTTCTTCGGCTTGCAAGCCTCCACCTTTTTCCTCCAAACATAACAATGGTCATTATAGCCAGACAGTTCTATTTTTGTTTCATCAGACCAGAGGTAATTTCTCCAAAACGTACCATGGCCCCATGTGCAGTTGCAAACCGTAGTCTGGCTTTTTTTATGGCAGTTTTGGAGCAGTGGCTTCTTCCTTGCTGAGCGGCCTTTCAGGTTATGTCAATATAGGACTTGTTTAACTGTCGATATAGATACGTTTGTACCTGTTTCCTCCAGCATCTTCACAAGGTCCTTTGCTGTTGTTCTGGGATTGATTTGCACTTTTTGCACCAAAGTATGTTCATCTCTCTCCTTCCTGATCGGTATTATGGCTGCGTGGTCCCATGGTGTTTATACTTGTGTACTATTGTTTGTACAGATGAACGTGGTACCTTCAGGACGAGCCAGACTTGTGGAGGTCTATAATTTTTTTCTGAGGTCTTGGCTGATTTCTTTTGATTTTCCCATGATGTCAAACAAAGAGGCACTGAGTTTGAAGGTAGGCCTTGAAATACATCAAATTATGTCAATTAGCCTATCAGAAGCTTCTAAAGCCATGGCATAACCATAATTTTCCAAGGCACAATCAACTTAGTGTATGTGAACTTCTGACCCACTGGAATTGTGATACAATGAATTATAAGTGAAATTATCTGTCTGTAAACAATTGTTGGAAAAAATTACTTGTGTCATGCACAAAGTAGATGTCCTAACCGACTTGCCAAAACTATAGTTTGTTAACAAGAAATTTGTGGAGTGGTTGAAAAACAAGTTATAATGACTCCAACCTAAGTGTATGTAAACTTCCGACTTCAACTGTATGAGCAGTAGATGAGAATGTAGTATCAGTTGACAAAACATGAACCTGAACTAATGTTACTGATCTCTCTCTTAAGGGTCTGCAGCGAATCACAGCCAGCTGCCAGAGAGAAGCAAATGTAACCACAGGACACGTGACAGAGTTGATGGACACCCTATGTTCATCAATGGACATAAAGTTCTACAGAATGGAATATAATCACGTGCTATCAGAAACCACTGCACTTGACCCCAGGTTTAAGAAGTTAGCCTTCAGTGATGCCAGAGCGATTGATGAGGCTCTTCAAAGAATAACCTCAGCAGCAGGGTTGAACAGCCCCAGCAGTCATTTGGCTCAAGCACCAGGGCAACAGGAAGAAGAAGGAGCAGATGGAGCAGAAGCACCAGCAGTAGTGCCACAAACATCTGTTGTTTGGATGCTTTTTGACGAGAGAGCAACTGGGGATGCAGCATGAAGGAATCCCTCAGCAGATGTCATATTGGAGGTCCGATCCTATTTGGAGGATCCTCTGAGCTAGTGGAAGAACAAGGCCTCTGTCTACCCACGGCTTACTAAAGTCATGACAGGGAGACTCTGCATACTGGCCACATCCGTTCCCTCTGAGAGGGTCTTCTCAATAATGGGACAAATAATTACTAAGAGAATAAAAAAACACATCAGCCCCTCGAACGTGAGACAGCTTGTATTTCAGAATGCAAATCTCTCATAAAATAAAAATATGGTCAGCATTGCTGTGTGCTGCTGGTTATAACATGGCAATAAAGGAGAGAAAAGAGGGACCAGTTTAATGTTTTAAGTGGGATGCTGCAGTTTTGCACAGTGTTATTTATTTTTCTTTGATATGGTGCAATATTCTATTATTATGTTGTTCAGATTGTATTCGTTTTGCATTGTTACATTTATATGCACTTTGTTCATATACATTAAAAAGTTTACTTTAAATGCAAATGTTTAATAGCATTATTTTTCACAACAAACCAATGCATTTTTAAATACATTGAGGTTAAGGTAGAGCCAAAAGAGCCGGCTCACTGAAAAGAGCCAGGAAAGCCCATCACTACAATAAGAGATGTGATGTTGTAGTTCATGATGATGATCACGATGATGATACCAGCCATGAAGATGATGGTGGTAATGATGAAGATGTTGCTGTTGCTGATAATGATGATGACAATGGCGATATTGATGACAATGTTTCTTCACTGTTCAGTAACAGTGTTTGTTGGTATGTTTCTTGCAGGGTATGATGTATCTGGAAGAGCGGAGACTGGTGCACAGGGACTTGGCTGCCCGTAACGTGCTGGTCAAGTCCCCCAACCACATCAAGATCACTGACTTTGGTCTGGCTCGGTTGCTGGACGTCAATGAGAAGGAGTACAACGCAGACGGGGGCAAGGTAAGCATAGCCCGGGAATACTTAGAGAAAAGGGGAATCTATGTCTGCCTACTGTTTTGATGCTCCTCTGTCTGTTCTCTGTCCCTGTAATTCTTCTAGATGTGTGTATTCTCTATACCGTAGTGCAGGGATGAGTAACGTTGATGGGGGTGGTGGCCACAAGAAATGTGAACTCCATGAAAATAGCTTTTTGAGAACGTTTGAGAGGGTCAAAGGTCACACCCCGAAAGCATGCTAACATTTCACCATTACCAATAACAGGGGAGGCTAGCATGTCTGGTTTTCTGGAGGTCAAGCCTAGTTCTGGACAAAACATTTCATGGAGACTCTAATGAGCATGGTCTTTAGTTCAGAACTTACAGGTGTAGCATCTTCATTTTATTGCTGAGAATATTCCTGCTGTTGCAAACTGCCTCAAATTAAGATCCTTCATCTGTAATCAGCCCATGATGTCCAATTCTTGCCAAACATATTTCTTAATGATGTATTTTTCTCTCTTGACACTTCCTGTTTTACCAGTGCCAAGGATCCATTTAGAGGAAGAGCAAACTGTTATACAGCAGTGTTCCGATCCAAATTAGTCTGAAAAGGGACTAAAAGTCACCCAATATTTGTTTACGTGATCCATTTGGCATCAACTTAACCTTCACTAAACTGTTTGTGTGCCATTTGGCATCAACTTAACCTTCACTAAACTGTTTGTGTGCCATTTGGCATCAACTTAACCTTCACTAAACTGTTTGTGTGCCATTTGGCATCAACTTAACCTTCACTAAACTGTTTGTGTGCCATTTGGCATCAACTTAACCTTCACTAAACTGTTTGTGTGCCATTTGGCATCAACTTAACCTTCACTAAACTGTTTGTTTTTGTCAACCTAAACTTCACTAAACGGTTTGTGTGCCATTTGGCATCAACCTAAACTTCACTAAACTGTTTGTGTGCCATTTGGCATCAACTTAACCTTCACTAAACTGTTTGTGTGCCATTTGGCATCAACTTAACCTTCACTAAACTGTTTGTGTGCCATTTGGCATCAATTTAACCTTCACTAAACTGTTTGTGTGCCATTTGGCATCAACTTAACCTTCACTAAACTGTCTGTGTGCCATTTGCTAATATCCTGTAAGTATTACGTCAACAAGGCAGTTATTGTGGATATTTACCATTCATTTCTATTGGGCACAAAATAATCTGAAACACAAACAAAACAAACTGAAAATGCATCCAACAAGTTTGTAGAGTCACAAGCTTGATGTAGTCATTGCGTGCTGGGAATATGCAACCAAATACACTTTTGATTACTTTAAATACAAATGTTTAGGGGTGTCAATCATTTTTACTGCTACCTTTTTGAGAAAATAAAAATAGTACTTGTTAAACAACATTTATTTCTCTGAGCAACTGTATTAGTAGAAAATAAAATAATTTCCCAATTCTTGTGAGCACACAATATATTTGAATGATTTATTTTATATAGTCATTATTGCTCATCTTTATCAAGGGTGTCAATACTTTCAGACCCCACTGTATCTGTCTCCATAACAACAGATGCCAATCAAGTGGATGGCCTTGGAGTGTATCCACTACAGGAAGTTTACACACCAGAGTGATGTCTGGAGCTACGGTAAGACTGGACACCCACTCACATCAATCAATGTGTCTTAATTCTGTCTTTTTTATACAGTAATGTGAATGCTCTGGTGAAATCTTACAGTTTGTATCTATTATATTCTATTATAACTTTACACCTCTTCTCAGGGGTGACCATTTGGGAATTGATGACATTTGGGGGGAAGCCCTATGATGGCATCCCGACCCGGGACATCCCAGATCTGCTGGAAAAAGGAGAGCGTCTTCCCCAACCTCCCATCTGCACCATAGATGTATACATGGTCATGGTCAAATGTAAGACACCCTGTATAACTTCTTTCTCTCTCTCTCTCTTCTCTCTTCTCTCTCACACGCACACATTCCCACATGACCGTGCTGCTCTGACCCCAGCAGTATAGGGTCGGGTCCCAGACGGCACTATGCCCCCATGTCCAGCACACACCCTGTCCATGCAGAGAGCACTACCCTCGTGTTTCCTGGCTGTACTGTGCCGCTTCTCTGGCCCCTCTCTCCTCTGGCTGTGGCCCCTCCCTCACACATTGGGCCTTGGGTGTCACTGACTGACCAACAGCCTCTGTCACCTTCCTCCATGATCCTGTACCCAATGCCCCTGCTCATTAAACCAGACTGCCAGGACAGGATTTAGGGGAGGTCACCATGTCTCTCTCTCTCTCTTCCTCTCCTTTACTCTTTCAATCTGGTAGAGTAGCACAGAGGACACACAAGTGATTGCTTTGGTGTGGTATTGGTTGCGTGTCTGTGGAACTTGGCAGACGAACACACTAACATGGCTGTGCAGGTGATAGGTTTTGAGAAAAGGACATTTGATAATCAGAAAATGTAACATAAAAAAAAAATCAACCATATAATTCAAATCTAATACAAAAGTATGACAAGATCTGTAACCTACATACGGAAGCCCAGCTCAACCAGCACACTGGGACATCCTCCTTCAGTATACCTTATCCATGGCTCTATATCTAAAGCTCTCCCTGTGTCTTTTCCAGGTTGGATGATAGATGCAGACAGCAGGCCCAAGTTCAAGGAGCTAGCTGCAGAGTTCTGTAGGATGGCCCGGGACCCTCAGCGTTTTCTGGTCATCCAGGTGAGTTACCTTACCGTACCTTACCTTCCCCTCGAACACCCCTCCTTATCCTGGGGAGTAGAGTGAATGACCAGGATAGTTTGTGTCGTCATCTGGGATTCAAAGGCACATCTTGTTGATATATGTTTTGCAAACCAAAATAAATGACATTCTAAGTGTACGAGAAGTAATTGGTCTCTCTCTCTCTCTCCCTCCTCCTCCAGGGTGATGACCGTATGAAGCTGCCCAGCCCCAACGACAGTAAGTTCTTCCAGAGCCTGCTGGATGAGGAGGAGCTGGAGGATCTGATGGATGCTGAGGAGTACCTGGTTCCTCACGCCTTTAATATCCCACCGCTGGCGTACACACCCAGGACACGTGTTGACTCCAACAGGGTAAGGCTCTCCTCTCCCCTCTTCTTCTCCCCTCTTCTTCTCTCTTCTCCCCTCTTCTCCTCTCCTCTCCCCACTTCTCTCCTTTCCCCTCTTCTCTCTCCTCCTCTCTTCTCTTATCTCTGCTGGCCTACCCACACATCAACTCTAACAGGATGAAACCCTGTACACAGAATGCCCCTTATTTTTCATTATATTACATTTTATTATATTCTATCTTATTCTATTGTATTCCATTCTATTCTATTATTTTATATTCTATCCTACTCTATTCAACATGCTAGTTTTTCCCCTAACCTCTTCTTTCCCTAGAAGCCTGGCTACAAAGCGCTCTCTGATATTTAAATACCAGTCTTATTCAACCGTAGACAAAGGGCACGCTGAGCTATACATTTTGAAATGATTTGAACTTTTCACAGAACTCCATAATTTATCCCGGATCCCCTTCATGATAAACTCCATTAAATTATATCTTAAAAGCATTTCTTCTAATGTATGTCTGTTTCAATATATTGTGTTTGATTTCCCATGTGGGTTTCACTCATCTGTGGCACTGAAATTCACTTCTCAGGTTGTAACTGCAGTGTAAATTATCACAACATACAGTACATACATAGGCAGATTTGGCAAGAAAAAGTATGTGAACCCTTTGGAATTAACCGGATTTCTGCATAAATTGGTCATCAAATTTGATCTGATCTTCATCTACATCTCAACAATAGACAAAAATAGTGTGCTTAAAATATTAACACACAAATTATTGTATTTGTATTGTCTATATTGAATACATCATTTAAACATTCACAGTGTAGGTTGGAAAAAGTATGTGAACCCCTAGGTTAATGACTTCTCCAAAAGCTAATTGGAGTCAGGAGTCAGCTAACCTGGAGTCCAATCGATGAGACGAGATTGGAGATGTTGGTTAGAGCTGCCATGCTGAGTTGGCTATTCACAAGAAGCATTGCCTGATGTGAACCATGCCTCGAACAAAAGAGATCTCAGAAGACCTAAGATTTGTCTTTAAATATAGACTTGTATAAAGCTGGAAAGGGTTACAAAAGTATCTCCAAAAGCCTTGATGTTCATCAGTCCACGGTAAGACCAATTGTCTATAAATGGATAAAGTTTTGCATTGTTGCTACTCTCACTAGGAGTGGACGTCCTGCAAAGATCACTGCAAGAGCACAGTGCAGAATGCTCAATGAGGTTAAGATGAATCCTGGAGGGTCAGCTAAAGACTTACAGAAATCTCTGGAACATGCTAACATCTCTGTTGACGAGTCTACGATACGTAAAACACTAAACAAGAGTAGTGTTCATGGGAGGACACCGCGGAAGAAGCCACTGCTGTCCAAAAAAAACATTGCTGAAGTTTGCAAATGTGCACGGATGTTGTTCCATGTTCCACAGCAAAACAAACAAAACTACAGTTGAGTTGTTTGGAAGGAACACACAACACAACACAACATCAAAACCTCATCCCAACTGTAAAGTATGGTGGAGGGAGCATCATGGGTTGGGGCTGCTTGACGGAAAAATTAATTCCCAAGTTTATCAAGACATTTGCAGGAGAATGTTAGGCTATCTGTCCACCAATTGAAGCTCAACAGAAGTTGGATGATGCAACAGGACAACGACCCAAAACAAAGAAGTAAATCAACAACAGAAGAAAATACGCCTTCTGGAGCGGCCCAGTCGAGAGTCCTGACCTCAACCCGATTGAGATGCTATGGCATGATGTCAAGAGAGCAGTTCACACCAGACATCCCAAGAATATTGCTGAACTGTAACAATTTTGTAAAGAGGAATGGTCCAAAATTCCTCCTGACCATTGTGCAGGTCTGATCCGCAACTACAGAAAACATTTGGTTAAGGTTATTGCTGCCAAAGGAGACTCAACCAGTTATTAAATCCAAGGGTTCACATACTATTTCCACCCTGCACTGTGAATGTTTACACTGTGTGTTCAATAAAGACATGACACGTATAATTATTTGTGTTGTTAGTAGTCTGTTGTTGTGACCTAGATGAAGATCAGATCAAATTGTATGACCAATTTATGCGGAAATCCAGGTATTTCCAAAGGGTTCACATCATTTTTCTTGCCACTGTACATGGCTCTAGGGCTACTTAAAACCAAGAGCTACAGTATTTAGTGTGTTGATATGGGGGATAGAAAAGATGAGGAGGTGATGTGAGGAGTTGTCAGAGGAGGAGTAGTTATAGGCTGAAGGGTACACAGCGTGAGGTCTGGAGTCTGTTCTCGTGAGAGGAGGAAGAAAGGAAAATTAGAGGAGGTGATGGGAGAAGGAAGAGAGGAGGAGGAGCCTTACAGAAAAATAATATGTACATGTATGAACTTATATGTAAATTACAGATAACCATATACAGTGCATTCAGAAAGTATTCAGACCCCTTCCCTTTTTCCACATTTTGTTACGTTACAGCCTTATTCTAATATATATATATTTTTAAATGTTCCTCATCAAACTACACACAATACCCTATACTGACAAAGCGGAAACATTTTTGCAAAAAGTTTATTTTTTAAGTATTCAGACCTTTGCTATGAGACTTGCAAATTAAGCTCAGGTGCATCCTGTTTCCATTGATCATCCTTGAGATGTTTCTACAGATTGATTGGAGTCCGCCCGTGGTAAATACAATTGATTGGACATGATTTGGAAAGGCACACACCTGTCTATATAAGGTCCCACAGTTGACAGTGAAAGTCAGAGCAAAACCCAAGCCATGAGGTGGAAGGAATTCTCTGTCGAGCGCCGAGACATGATTGTGTCGAGGCACAGATCTGGGGAAGGGTACTAAAACAATGTCTGCAGCATTGAAGGTCCCCAAGAACACAGTGGCTTCCATCATTCTTAAATGTAAGAAGTTTGGAACCACCAACTCTTCCTAGAGCTGGCCGCCCAGCCAAACTGATCAATCGGGGGAGAAGGGCTTTGGTCAGAGAGGTGACCATGAACGTCATGGCCACTCAGCTCCAGTGTTCCTTTGTGGAGATGGAGGAAACCATAAGACAAGGAAGGACAACCATCTCTGCATGCACTCCACCAATCAGGCTTTTATGTGGCCAGACGGAAGCCACTCCTCAGTAAAAGGTACATGACAGCAAGCTTGGAGTTTGCCAAAAGGCACATACAGGACTCAATGAGAAACAAGAGTATCTGGTCTGATGAAACCAAGGTTGAAATCTTTGGCCTGAATGCCAAGCATCACATCTGGAGGAAACCAGGCACCATCCCTACAGTGAAGCATGGTGGTGGCAGCATCATGCTGTGGGGATGTTTTTCAGCTGCAGGGACTCGGAAACTAGCCAGGATTTAGGGAAAGATGAACAGAGCAAAGTACAGAGAGATCCTTGATGAAAACATGCTCCAGAGTTCTCATGACCTCAGACTGGGGCAAAGGTTCCCCTTCCAAAAGGACAATGACCCTAAGCACACAGCCAAGACAATGCAGGAGGGGTTTCGGGACAAGTCTCTGAATGTCCTTGAGTGGCCCAGCCAGAGTCCAGACTTGAACCCCATCGAACATCTCTCGAGAGACCCGAAAATAGCTGTGCAGCGACACTCCCCATCCAACCTGACAACCTCTTGAGAGGATCTGCAGAGAAGAATGGGTGAAACTCCACAAATACATGTGTGCCAAGCTTGTAACGTCATACCCAAGAAGACTTGAGGCTGTAATCACTACCAAAAGTGCTTCAACAAAGTACTGAGTAAAGGGTCTGAATACTTATGTAAATGTCATATTTCAGTTTTGAATTTTTAATATATCTGTTAAAATTTCTAAAAACCTGTTTTTGCGTGTAGATTGATGAAGAGGAAAAAAATGTTTCATCCATTTTAGAATAAGGGAAATGTAACAAAATGTGGAAAAAGTAAAGGGGCATGAATTCTTTCCGGATGCACTGTATATATATACATATATATATATATATATATATATATATATATATATATATATATATATATATATATATATATATATATATATATATATATATATATATATATATATATATATATATATATATGTTTATATATATATATATATATATGTTTATATATATATGTTTATATATATATATATGTTTATATATATATATATGTTTATATATATATGTTTATATATATATATGTTTATATATATTTATGTTTATATATGTTTATATATATATATGTTTATATATATATATATATGTTTATATATATATATGTTTATATATATGTTTATATATATATATATATGTTTATATATATATATGTTTATATATATATATATATATATATATATATATATATATATATATATATATATATATATATATATATATATATATATATATATGTTTATGTTTTATATGTATATACGTATATATATATATACATATATATACATATATATATATATATATGTTTATGTTTTATATGTATATACGTATATATATATATACATATATATATATATATATGTGTATATATATATATATATATATATATATATATATATATACGTATATATATACATATATATATATATGTGTATATATATATACGTATACGTGCAAGGCACTGTATATATATATATATATATATATATATACAGTGCCTTGCGAAAGTATTCGGCCCCCTTGAACTTTGCGACCTTTTGCCACATTTCAGGCTTCAAACATAAAGATATAAAACTGTATTTTTTGTGAAGAATCAACAACAAGTGGGACACAATCATGAAGTGGAACGACATTTATTGGATATTTCAAACTTTTTTAACAGTACCAGTCAAACGTTTGGACACACCTACTCATTCCAGGGTTTTTCTTTATTTGTACTATTTTCTACATTGTAGAAAGTAGTGAATGCATCAACACTATGAAATAGCACATTTAATCATGTAGTAACCAAAAAAAGTGTTAAACAAATATATTTGAGATTCTTCAAAGTAGCCACCCTTTGCCTTGATGACAGCTTTGCACACTCTTGGCATTATCTCAACTAGCTTCACCTGAAATGGTGAAGGAAATCCCACATGTGCTGAGCAAAAGTTGGCTGCTTTTCCTTCACTCTGCGGTCCAACTCGTGCCAAACCATCTCAGTTGGGTTGAGGTCGGGTGATGGTGGAGGACAGGTCATCTGATGCAGCACTCCATCACTCTACTTCTTGATCAAAAAGTTACATTTGGTCAAATTTGACAGCATGCTGTGGTAGCTAGTAAAATATATTACAAAATATATTTCATAAAATGTTGATATATGTTGGCATGTATTTTAATGAATGGAAAATGTTGCTTTTGACCTGACAAAGTTTAGCACAAAATCATAATAGAATGCTGTGGTATACTTTGAAAAGTTTGAATGAAGGACTCATAACTGACAACTTTGTAACGGTTCTCTTCTTTCTCCTCCTCTGATGAAGAGGTGGAACAAGGATCGGACCAAAATGCAGCGTGATGATGATTCATGATATATTTTAATGAAGGAAAAACTATACATGCAGAAACTACAAAAATAATGAAATGAAATAATGAAAACTGAAACAGCCCTATCTGGTGCAAACACAAAGACAGGAACAATCACCCACGAAACACTCAAAGAATATGGCTGCCTAAATATGGTTCCCAATCAGAGACAACGAAAATCACCTGACTCTGATTGAGAACCGCCTCAGGCAGCCATAGACTACGTAGACACCCCACAAAACCCCAAGACAAAAACACACCACAATAACCCATGTCACACTCTGGCCTAACCAAAATAAAATGAAGAATAAACATAATATATTTCGACCAGGGCGTGAGAAACTTAGAGTGCTTTCAATAATCTTGTTTTTTGTTTGCTCAAATAACTTGGTAAATTGTTGAATTGAGGCATGGGAGTCACTGGAAGGTCGCATCTGAAACACAAAATATCATCTACAATGTATGTGCACTTAACATATGTAATTTGCCTTGGAATATCAACGTTATACTTACAATGCAGCTTCCTTCACCTGCGATGTCCATTTTCAGACTCACAAGTTGACAGTTAACCTGTGTATAATGCAGAAACAGAGTCAGTGAAAACATTCCACACAAGATGAAGAATTAGGGGTTAACGTTCATGAACATCAAATTGATACTTACAATGCAGATTCCTTCACCTCCAGGGTCCATTGCAGACTCACCTGTATATAGATAATGCAGAGACAGAAAGTCAGTGAAACAATTCCACACAAGATGAAGAATAAATAAATGGTTTAATGTTCATGAACACATTGAGGACTAGCTAGCTAAGTGATACAAAATACTACTTACATTGGCAGGGGTCTGTCCATAGACAGCTGAGGCTCCCAATTCGAGCTAGCCAATTCTATCAGAGACTGCCGGGTCACTAAAGCATGCTAAATTAGCAAGCAAGCAACACATTGCTTGGCTAGCCAAGAACATTTAACAATAACTTTGGCAATTAAAGTATTGTATATCTAATACATACATGACATTAACTCCACTGAACTGAACTCAACTTTAATTTTCAAAACTATTTTTACCTTGGTGAGTCACACTGCACATTGGTGGCAAGCTAAAAAAGGAGCTAGCTAGCTAGCTAGGTAGGTAGCTAGCTATGTTAGTAATCTTGATTAAATCTCTTGCTTGCAGTTGAATAAATGATCTTCCTCTGTCACCCACCAGGTTAAAAACATATTTTAAACCAATGTTATGAATGTATAATCAAAGAAAATGGCATTATCCACGAGAAAGCATTTTGGTGGTGAAAGCTGCGATTTTCCTTCTCAAAATTGTAAGGGCTGCTCTGTCAGTTGGAGGCCTGGCTGGGGCTGTGGCTTGGGAACATTTCAAATTGTGATTGACAGCTCAGTAAAATATAGTTTTAAATATATTTACACATATGTTCTATGTTCATGTGTCTTTTTGAACTAATCACCTCATTTATTTGTACTATGCTTCATACGTGGCAGGTAGGCTACAGAGAGGATAAGTGTTTGTGAGAAAGTAGCTATAGGGTTGAGGGTACACAGCGTGAGAGAGAGTCTGTTTTCCTCAGTGAGTGCTGACTACACACATGCAGACCACCGCTGAGACTGAGAGATCAGGTGGGGAAGGAGGGTGATGGAGGGTAGAGACCACTCACCCACAGGAGGGGGAAGGATGGGGATAGATTGCAGGAAGAGAGGGTAGGAGAGAGAATGGGGGAGGAGGGAAGAGGAGGGACGAGAAAGTTCACAGAGGGGACTCTCTTCTCACTTGAACGAATACTCTTGAACACTCCCTTAAACCAAGTACCAACACACAGTAGTCTGTATTAAACGTATTTGTCCCTGTGTGTCTCTCTCTACAGAACCAGTTTGTGTACCAGGCGTTACCTATACCACAGCGGTGTGTGTATACTGTATATGAAAACCTCTCTCTTCTGTCTCCTCTCTCTCTCTCTTCTTGTGTCTCTCACTACAGAACCAGTTTGTGTACCAGGCGTTACCTATACCACAGCGTCTCCTCTCTCTCTCTCTTCTTGTGTCTCTCTCTACAGTTTGTGTATACTGTATATGAAAACCTCTCTCTTCTGTCTCCTCTCTCTCCCTCTTCTTGTGTCTCTCTCTACAGAACCAGTTTGTGCACCAGGCATTACCTATACCACAGCGGTGTGTGTATACTGTATATGAAAACCTCTCTCTTCTGTCTCCTCTCTCTCTCTCTTCTTGTGTCTCTCTCTACAGAACCAGTTTTTGTACCAAGACCCTAGTTTCGGCATGGAAGACATGTTGGGTACCATGGGGACCATCCCACGGGTGCTGTCCCTGTCTGCAGTCCCAGGGTGCAGGCCCCCAGGGGACCCGTCTGTAGGGGGGCAAGGCGGCAGCGGCCAAGAGGATAAACGTTTCGAGGACCAGCGCTGTAACGGCACCCTGAGGAAGCAGGCCTCACCCCGGCCCGCGGGACCTCCAGGACAAGGCGGAGCCCCAGGTGACACCTCTTTTAGCAGTTATTTTAACTTCCTTGATTCTTCCATATATTTTGTCTTGTTTATTTGTGTTATTTTGCCTTCGCAGATCGTTGCGTTGAGATTCCTCTGTAATGAAAAGCGCTATAGAAATGAATTGCATTATTGTTATTTAGCCTCAGGTCCAGGGGAGGACAGCAGTGGACAGCGCTACAGTGCAGACCCCACCATCATGCTGGGGGAGAGAGGTGCTAGAGGAGACACAGACCAGGATGGATACCTGACCGCCATGAGGGAGAAGGTCTCCTCAGGTACAACATATCTTCACTATTCAGTGTTTTCCTTTGGTAATGTCATGTACAACAGGAAGCACTTCTTAACTGTTTATGATGTCTTGTCTGCTTTGAAAAAGCTTTTATCCATAGCAACACACTTTGGTTTTTGTTGTATTTTTGAACTTCTGGTTCGGAAACTTTGCATTAACTGTTCCAGTTAGAAAGAAGATAAAAGTTCAGAAAAGCGAAAATAGGTGAAAGACTCCTCTTCTGATCCTTTGAAATGATCCTTTGCCTCATCTGTTACCAGGGGGGTGTACTGTTCTGTTGTGTAGCTAGTGATGTCAGAACCAGGTTTCATCATCTCCTCCTCTTCCTCACCCTTTGATCCAGAGAGCTGTAAAGACGAAGGCCTAGAGCACAACACATCACACACACGTACACACTCACACACGCACATATGCACACATACACTATCGTACACACACACATTCGCACACATAGAGGCATGTCAGAGGCTGAGGGCAGACTAGTGAAGAGATCAGTGAGATCAAAATATACCAAACCTTCTGTTCATCCTGAAAGCCTCTAACCTCTCTCTCTTACTTTCTTTTTTTTTCTTTCTTTCTTTCTTTCTTTCTTTCTTTCTTTCTTTCTTTCTTTCTTTCTTTCTTTCTTTCTTTCTTTCTTTCTGTCTGTCTGTCTGTCTGTCTGTCTGTCTGTCTGTCTGTCTGTCTGTCTGTCTGTCTGTCTGTCTGTCTGTCTGTCTGTCTGTCTGTCTGTCTGTCTGTCTGTCTGTCTGTCTGTCTGTCTGTCTGTCTGTCTGTCTGTCTGTCTGTCTGTCTGTCTGTCTGTCTGTCTGTCTGTCTGTCTGTCTGTCTGTCTGTCTCTCCTTCCCCTCTGTCTCTCGTTCTTTCCTCCTCTCTAACAGACTATCTCAACCCTGTGGAGGAGAACCCGTTCGTGACGCGCCGGAGGAACGGAGACACCCTGACCCTGGACAGCTGTAACCCCTACCAGGTGGACTTTTTTATGACTATTTGGAATATTACTTATTACTTATTTGCACCTAAATTTGAATGCAGTTTTCTACTGTTGTCGACATTGCCCCCCTTTTTCTACTTTGATGTGTTGAGTGTAGTGACCTCATGTTATTCCTAACAAGTCTAAGTCGTTGTTTTATGATATCTACTACCCAAACACATATAAATGTTTTAAGATAGTCCATGTTATTACTATCTAGCTATTTGAATGCACTTTAACTAAACTTTGACTTGACAGGTGGCCCCCATAGGTCCCCAGCAGGCCGGCTCCGGCCCAAGAGTGGATGACGAATACGTCAACGAGCCCCTCTACCTCAACACCTTCCACAACCCCGGAGGACCAGGGCCAGGAGAGGGAGACTACACCGATTATACCCTGAAAAAGAACGGAGTCCCTGGGGGACACAACCCTATCCTCGCCACCCTTACCAGCCAATCAGGCACCACTGGCGTCACTGCTGGCCAAACAGGCACCACCCAGGCAGGGAACCCCTCCCACAGCGTCCAGGCAGCCAACGCCCACGCTGTCTCCGCACAACCGGGATACGCAGCACCTCCGGGGCTCGGCGCAGCCGGCTCTCACCCAGGGCACATCCTGCACCCAGGTCACCCTTCCCACCCCGGGTACACCCTCCACCCCGGTCTCACAGGCACCATCATGGTGGACAAGAAGACCAGACAAGACAAGAACAAGACGTTTGACAATCCAGAGTACTGGCAGCATAGCCTCCCTCCCAAAGCCACCCTGCACAACCCAGAGTACCTGCAGGACTGCAGCACGCGCTTCTTCTACAGGCAGAACGGACGTATCCGGCCCGCCGTGGCCGAGAACCAGGAGTACCTGACGGAGTTCGCCCTGAAACCCGGGACCGTGCTACCGCCCCCGCCCTACAGACAGAGGAACACTGTGGTGTAACGTGGAGTAGTGAGGAGGACTGGGTGAGAAGAGGAGGAAGACAAGGGGAGGAGGAGGAGTGAGGGGGATGTACGGAGGAAGAAGGGCAAGATCGTGGGAGGATGGGAGGAGGAGAGAGGACTGAGTGTGAGAGGGAGGAGGAGAGAGGACTGAGTGTGAGAGGGAGGAGGAGAGAGGACTGAGTGTGAGAGGGAGGAGGAGAGAGAAGTGAAGACGTGAAGGAGGAGGAGTGGACAGTCCCTCTCACACTCAGTCACACAGTATTTACGTATCAATGCATCAACCTTGGTTCCCTCCACCAGCACTGGACTGACACATCTATATCTGTCTGTCTGATTACAGTAAATTTACACAGAAATATCACAGTAATATTATTGTAATATACAAAATGCTGAGAGCCTCCTACCACCCATGAACCCAGGACTGATGAGCACCTCTCTGTCTGTATCTATCTGATTTATACTGGATTACAGTAACATTATAGTAATATACATACTGCTGAACCCAGTACTAATGTGCACATTGCTAGCCTCCCCTTCCACTCAGCCCCTCTTAGCCAACCTTAATTACTCCTCTACCACACCCACTACTCTCCCTCAGCTCCGCCTCTTCAGTGTTGATCACGCAAACAGGCACCACCCACTCCTGGGAAACGGTGGACCTCTCTCTCATGTGACTTTGTCCTCTTCCTGACTCCGACTTTATACTCCTTTAGACTCCAGCTTCACCAACAACATCAACAACAACTATAACAACAGCAGAACGCTAAAGGAACAGTGACATGTAATGACTACTGACAGACAATAACACCCTCCCCCAGAAAAACCCACTACAAGACTATTGTTTGCTCATTATCTTACCTACACTATTTTATAAGTAAGAACCAACCAGTAAATCCCCGTTTATACGCAACACTACACTTGAAGCACCACATGTTCCAACTGGTTTCATTTGTAGCAATCCACCAACAACACGGACAGTAATGTCATGAGAGCTGTTGGTGGGCAGGACAGCAGGTTCATATAAGAGGAAATGTATACATCTGTGTATACACTGCTGTTCCATCACTGTCTGCCAAGCCCCAGCCACGCCATGCATCTGTCTCATAATGTGGAGGATGAATTCATGTCCGCTGACAGGACTGACTGGCTGGCTGGCTGACTGGACTGACTGGCTGGTTGACATGGTTTAAACCCCTCTGAATACATAATGCAATTCAATCATGGATTGTACAGCACAGCTCACATCCTCTATAACATGTTCATTTGTATCTCGCAAAGAAGGAAGATGTGCTCCCAACCTTGACACACCAATAACCCTGTACATGTATGATATAGTCACACACACAAACACATACACACACACGCACACACAGAGATAGCGTTAGCGTCGTGTGCATTCCGTTTTGGACCAGGAGCTCCGTTGACCTTGGGTTCTAAAGCAGTGGGGATAGCACCAGCCAAGGCAGTGCAGCAGCATGAGAAGACGAAGTCACAGCAAGTAAATGGCAGTGTTATACTGTATGTAAAGCTGGAATGGCCTACGTTGAACACACTGAAATACATCAGGCAGAAAGTGCCACAGCCCAGGATTTACGAGGGAATGCGCTTATCAGTAAGGAGAGGATCTCAACCACCCAGCCATGCTGTTATAACTTCTAACCCACATAACTTCTGAGGCAGACAAATCTGAATCTGGATCGATGCTGTTATAAAATATAGATCGGAAACTGCTGTGTGTTGCAGTATTTTTTAACTGATAAACCCGGTCTGTCTGTTCGTTCCCCTATCAGAGCTGGTTACAAAGACCTCAGGAGACAGGACTGATGAGGTGACGGGGACTGAAGTTTGAACTGGACTGGATAGATAGACAGTTGGAGGAGAAATAGATGGCAGGGTCATGTTCATTAGGCACCAAATGGAAGACAATGGACTGAAACAGGGAGGGACTACCTGGACATTGCAAAATGTTTTGTTACGGTGTGAACGTGACCCACGTGTGTGGAGGACTGGAGAATTCTGGGGCCTGGATAGGTGGCGGGCAGCAGACACCAGTCTGTCTGGGATAAGAGAGGCCTAAAAACTTGATCTGGTCTTGGGTCTGGTCCTGGGAATAAAGGAGGATAACTAAGCCCTGATGTGATGGACAGAACCATGGAGGAGAGTCATTGAGAGTTCTGGTCAAGCTGGAGAGGACAAGCCTGAGAACCTGATCTGGTCTTGGGTCGGCCATGGCCAGTGAGGAGTGAACACATGGACACATGGAAATACACAGGAAATAAACCTAGTACACGCCAAGCAGACTCATCATTGGTGGAAATGTTCTGTGGAATAATATATTATTTTGGGGGGAAATTGGGGATGGATGGCATCAGATTTGGACAGTTGAAATACTCTAATTATATTATGTCATGCCATGTAGAATAGTATTGCAACTAGAACCATATCAAACTGGTCCCTAAAACTAAGACTTTTGCTCCACCCCAAAATGTCTCTCCCCCTTCTACGTACAGTACAGGGGCATCCACCCCAAAATGTCTCTCCCCTTCTACGTACAGGACAGGGGCATCCACCCCAAAATGTCTCTCCCCCTTCTACGTACAGTACAGGCGCATCCACCCCAAAATGTCTCTCTCCCCCTTCTACGTACAGTACAGGGGCATCCACCCCAAAATGTCTCTCCCCCTTCTACGTACAGTACAGGGGCATCCACCCCAAAATGTCTCTCTCCCCCTTCTACGTACAGTACAGGGGCATCCCTCTCCAACAATTTGCAATCAAGATGGGAAATGAAACTGTGCCAAAACCTTTGGAGAGATTTCCTTCCTCCACAATGACATTTTCATGAAGAAAATGCAGAAGCTACAGCAGATCAAGGACATTGAACACTTTTCTATTCATGTTTGACAATAATGACAGTACAGGTAGACAGACAACGTATCTATGGAAGGCCAGGTCCATGTGTTCCACAGAATACTGCCAGAGGATTTTTGTTTTCGCTGCTAGTAGAGGGGAAATACTGTCAAGACAAAAGAAATAGTTAGATTTGGGCCTTTTTGAGTTTTGATAGGACTTATTAACCATTTTGGCACAGACAAACCTCTCCATTGTTTCCCCAGACAGAGGAACATCAGGTTCTCAATACATTTCAATTGAATGATGTATTATCTGTTGCATCGCAGCTATAGAAAAGGCAGGCAGCCTACCCCATTTCACTGTTATTTTTCTCATTGTGGCTTCAGTTTGTACGATCCAGAGATGCAGCACTTTAATGAAGACTAGCAGAAGTAAACGATGGTGGAAGAAGAGAACAAGGACAGTAGTAACGGTCTAGAAGCACTGACAGGAGAACTAGAAGGCTCTCCACTCCAATGAAAATAGAATGAAATGTCCGGGAGTTTTTGGAGAGGCATTGTGTTACATTTTGCTTAGTTTAGCCAAACACAGATGTTTCCTGGATGATGTGTTTATCTCCAGTTCTCCTCCTTTATGAAAAAGAATGACATGCCAATTAAGATCCATCTAATTGGTAGAATCATGAAAGTGGTCCTTGTAGACAAAGCTACTTTGGTAGCATCGCTAAAGAGTCTATAGTCCTAGCGGACAAAGCTCCATCGGGATAACCACAGGAGGATATAAGGTCTGTTTAGATAGCTGATCAAACTACAGAGTCTATGACATGTCTATAAACCTTTTAGAATCATTATATTATTCCATTATTTAGTGGTAGAATCACTAGAGTCTAGTCCATGTCTACAAACCTACAGTGGTAGAATCACTACAGAGTCTAGTCCATGTCTACAAACCTACAGTGGTAGAATCACTACAGAGTCTAGTCCCTGTCTACAAACCTACAGTGGTAGAATCATTACAGAGTCTAGTCCCTGTCTACAAACCTACAGTGGTAGAATCATTACAGAGTCTAGTCCCTGTCTACAAACCTACAGTGGTAGAATCATTACAGAGTCTAGTCCCTGTCTACAAACCTACAGTGGTAGAATCATTACAGAGTCTAGTCCCTGTCTACAAACCTACAGTGGTAGAATCATTACAGAGTCTAGTCCCTGTCTACAAACCTACAGTGGTAGAATCATTACAGAGTCTAGTCCCTGTCTACAAACCTACAGTGGTAGAATCATTACAGAGTCTAGTCCCTGTCTACAAACCTACAGTGGTAGAATCATTACAGAGTCTAGTCCCTGTCTACAAACCTACAGTGGTAGAATCACTACAGTCTAGTCCCTGTCTACAAACCTACAGTGGAAGAACCACTACAGAGTTTATAGTCCTTGTGAACTAAAGCTACAGTGGAAGAACCACTACAGAGTTTATAGTCCTTGTGAACTAAGCTACAGTGGAAGAACCATGTGAGGATATTAGGCCTGTTTGGATGGCTAAGGCTTCTCTTCGGCAACTCTACCTGAGGTTAACACTGTGTGTGTGATCACTGGTGTTTACTGTGTTACATGGAACGTAAACACGGTGGCTGTGTCAGATACCAAGGTACTGCTTGTTTGTTCCTTCTCATTTTGGAGGTTAAAATTGAATTTGTCCTCTGATTTAAGATGATTTGTTTGAGAGCTAACATTTACCATAACTGTATATATTGTCCTTGTGTAAAATAAGTGTATAACAGTAGAGTGGAATCTATGCTTTATCTGGGGAGTTTATCTGGGCACGTTTTATCCCAGACTACGAACATGGGGATATTGGTGTTGGTGCAATGACAGCCTATGAGAGTGATGTTAAGAGGACTCGTGATGGACCTTACTGGTCAATTAAAACCAGTCTACAGGAGAATACAACACCAGTGCCCTGTGTATTAAATACTGAAGCTAATGAGAAACAATCCCTTAAGGTAAAACCCTTATTTGAAACCCATCACAGGGCTCTTTTACCTAGCAGTGTGCTGATAGCTCTCCTTGTCCTCTAAAGCTGCTCTGTTCTGCTGTTCTGTCCTGTGGGGAAATCATATCACCCAACATCTCCAAGCAACATGGCGGAGATAAATACAGGCGGACAGGGCAATAGTTTCCGTCCTGAGCAGGGTAAAAGGCAGAGATATTAGCATTCCACAGATGTTAGGAGATCAATACATCAGTGTTACAATAGGTTGTCTGAGAAGCAGCGTTTGGATGCAGGGCTGGAAGCAGAGGAAGAGACTGGAGTTTTACTTTGTCTCAAAAAGATGACTAAAGAAATGTATGTAGCAAAAGCACTGTTGACGTTGAGTGGTGTGTATTTACAAACGGACTACCATGAAGCAGTTAATGAGGAGCAACTTGAACACGACCAAAGTGATTTTGAAGAAGCGACCGGCGAGGAGTTTCAGAAGTGAGAGTCGTAGAATCATAACACTTGAATGAATTATGTCTTCGGGTTGTTTTAGCAAAATCCTTTAGGTACAAAAGGAGCACAAATATTCCCTCTGTTTCACCTCAACACTGATTGTGCACACTCATTTTAATCAGCAATGTTGAAACGGTCACATTTATTTGAGTCAGCTACTACTGTATTTACGGTTTTGGGGTATAATAGTCCAAATGGATGTAACCATGACATCTTTAAGAGTATTGTAAATTGTGTTAATGGTGATGTTTCTTAGTGTATCTCAATGGGGGGGGGGGGGGGGTTCATAATGGCAATAGATTGTTGTATCTTTGACTCTGTTGCTATGAGAAAGGGCACAGACATTTTGGTGAAGGCCTCTTTCACACTGTTGTATGTCAATTTGACTCTCCTGGGTCTACAACCTGGAGTAAATCCCTAAAGTACATGATGGACGGTATTCCTGTCATTTCTTACAGTACGAAATTCATTTCTAAAGGACATTTTTGTAATTATTATGGTATTAATATGTACAGTCTGTTCCAATAAGCCTTGCCTGTTTCCCCATGGGCTGAAGTATTCCTTTGCACATAGATAGGATTTAAATCCCTACATGTACAACTAAATACTGTATGAGAGGCTGCACTCAGTGCATCTCAAAACTTCACTTATTGATACATACCAGTTAACTAACACAATATTCATACAATTCATCATATACTATAACACACAAAAAACACTGTACTTTTGTAACCCAGCTCATTTTACAGTGGTACTATTGCGTATTCCTTCCTTTAAAATGACAGGAAAAGACAGTAGTTGTAGAGTAAGCACAGTTTACAATACATGTTGATTTGCTGGTAACTAATATATGGGAGGGAATTTCTTTTTATGACACACAGGCATTATACTGAATGGCCGTTCTTGATCATTTTAATACCGCTCTTCAACCGATAAAATGTGAATAGTATTTTTATAGATAGTGGAAGTATTGGCCAGGTGCATTTGTAAATAGAGGGAAACAATACTTTTTGGGCTGCCATGATGTTTTTGGTTTCTCTTTTAATTCTGTCATATTACTGCTTTTTGTTGAATATTATTGTGTGTGATCAGTTTTCTTCTTGGTTTTTATTTCTGTATATATATATATATATATATATATATATATATATATATATATATATATATGTCATTTAACCAGTGAATTCTGATTTTAAAAAGCTTGCAGTTTTTCTAGTCCCCGCTGTTGCCATCGTAGCTGTATTTAGAACAACTTGGTGGACTTTGTGGTTAAAAACCTCTTGCTCACAGGGTAGAGGTGCCTTTTCCTTATTTTGGGTGTATATTTCAGTCTCCTCTCCTCCCCCTATAGCCATTTTTTGATTTTGTACAGAAACCACCCACCCATTGGAGAGATTGAGGCTCTGTTGCATTACTGATGAATACTTCTCTATCCTGCATCTACTGTATATCTCTCTCTCACCATCATTTCGTATCAATTTAACCGGTATTCATAATCAATATGTATTTCATTCCTATCTGTGGTCTGAGGAAGCACTATGGGCCTTGGATAATGCGTACATACTGTACCCACAGACACAATTTAACAAACACATATAGCCTTTGCTCTTCTTGGGCAGCCACATGATGCTAGATTGACTGGTATCTCTCGTATCTCCATTCAGAACCCTGACCCCTGCTCCCTGATGGTGGAATTGGGTAAACCAAATAGCTTTTTGCCTGGATTATATTGTAGATTTAAATTGACATATTAGTCTGTTGGTCTATGGATATTGGTTTGGTTTATTGAATTGGTTCTTCATGATTTCATTGATTGGTTGATTGGGATTTATCTGACTGTAGTCTAGAATGTCTGGCCCTGGTCCTAGACCTGTTCCTGGCCCTAGTCCCGGTCCAAGTACTGGTCTTAGTCCTGGTCCTAGTACTAGTCCTGGTCCTGATCTTAGTCCTGGAGCTGGTCCTAGACCTGTTCCTGGCCCTAGTCCTGGTCCAAGTACTGGTCTTCATCCTGGTCCTGGCCCTAGTCCTGTTCCTGGCCCTAGTCCTGTTCCTGGCCCTAGTCCTGGTCCTGGTCCTAGTCCTGGTCCTAGATCTGTTCCTGGCCCTAGTCCTGGTCCTGGTCCTAGTCCTGGTCCTAGATCTGTTCCTGGCCCTAGTCCTGGTCCTGGTCCTAGATCTGTTCCTGGCCCTAGTCCTGGTCCTGGTCCTGGCCCTAGTCCTGGTCCTTGTCCTGGTTCAGGTCTTAGTCCTGGAGCTGGTCCTAGACCTGGTCCTGGAGCTGGTCCTAGACCTGTTCCTGGCCCTAGTCCTGGTCCTAGACCTGGTCCTGGTCCTGGAGCTGGTCCTAGTCCTGGTCCTGGAGCTGGTCCTAGACCTGTTCCTGGTCCTAGTCTTGGTCCTAGTCCTGGAGCTGGTCCTAGACCTGTTCCTGATCCTAGTCCTAGTCCTGGAGCTGGTTTTGGTCCTAGTCCTGGAGCTGGTCCTATACCTGGTCCTAGTCTTGGGTCAGGCATCAGACTGACTCAGCTGTAGCAGCAGAGCCTCTGATGTTTGGCTGAGGTTCCATGGAGGAGAGCTCTACTCTCTTTCCTTCCCTTCCTAGACCTGGTCCTAGTCTTGGGTCAGGCATCAGACTGACTCAGCTGTAGCAGCAGAGCCTCTGATGTTTGGCTGAGGTTCCATGGAGGAGAGCTCTACTCTCTTTCCTTCCCTTTGCTTTACAGGATGTTATTGTCTGAATCCACTTCAGCGCTGCTTCCAACTGAACGTTTTACCATTCCCAAGGCTATAACATTTAAATACTTTTCCCGCAGTTTTGTTACATGAATCTGTCAAAAATATATTTTTAATTTAATATGAATAAAGATCAATACAATATTTAAATGACGTGTTCTGTACTTTTAATTTGTTGGTGTCATGACTTTGGTGTGTCTTCTGGTATGTACGTGGGTGGTTATTTCTGTGCATGCCTGTGTGTGACTCTTAACTTCTGCTAAAACTCGACAGGAAACCATCCGTCTGGCATTCAAATGTCAGCTCTTTGCTTTGCATATGAGCCCATCTCGCTGGGAGTGCCTCTTACAGTAATCATGACCGAGCATCATCTTCATCATCTATTAGCCTCCTGGGAGTCAGAACTGGTCCCAAATATTGCTTCCAATGGTCACCCTTGGCCCCAACTATTCCCATTGGGAGCACCCACCACAACACTGCTTATGCCTATACAGACCCTTCAGACGTGCATACATGGCAGGGGAGCCGAGGGGGAGAGGGAGGGGTAGAGAGTAAATTAGACTGCAGCCAACAGAATATCTCTCTAAATTACAATAAGGGAAGGAGGGATAGATATTGAAGGTATTGGAGCAGGACCTGGGCGTCTGTCCACCAGACTATAGCCACTCTGCCGCAGGCCTGATTCTCTCACCATTAGCATATCCTCACACAATATGACATTTTATGGCATTATCATTGGAGATCCAATACTGTACTCCAGCCAGCTAAATCTGCATTTTGTGAGCCTCCTGCCCTGGGCAGAGTCAAATCATTTGCCTTAAAATGGGAATAGAGTGTGATCGAAACCATCCGTCAATGCCTGTCTCCTTTCACACGCCCCACTGACAAAGTGTATGGATTTGACCTGATATGAAGAATGATGGCCACAGTGGAATGTAAATAAACTTAAAGGGTTTTAGCCGTCATGATCGATTCACACCGTTCTCATGAAAGAAGGGTTGAATGCTCAATTTGACATTACATAAATCTCTTCAGATCTCTTGAACAGTGCTCAGCAAATGATCATGGTTTATTTAACCCTTATCAGGCTTGCCATCAAATAGAAATATGTTTCCTTTAATTTGTCTCGCTACTGTGTGTTCCAAATGGCACCCTTTCCCCTATATAGTGCACTACCATGGGTCCTGGTCAAAAGTAGTGCGCGACATAATGAATAGGGTGCCATTTGAGTCGCAACCCCCTATATCCCATCGAATACCTACCTCTAATCTCATATCGCCCTACATCAGCGAGTAGTGTGATAATGCCAACTGATCTAATCATTAATGTGTGAAATGAAACAGAAAGACAGTAGCAGAAAACAAAAGTATTAAAAGTTGTTTTCTCTTATTTTGCTCCCTCTCTCCTCGCTTCCTCTCTTCCTCTCTCTCTTCCTCTCTTCCTCTCTTCCTCTCTTTCTCGCTCCTCTCTACACCTGTTCATCCCTTTCTCATCTCTCCCTGGTGCGACAGTGCAGTGCTCCTAAATCCCTGCCTGTGCTGCAGCATGCCATGTCTTATTGCGTCCCAAATGCCAATATATTCCTTATATGGAGCACTACCCTATGGGCCCTGTTCAAAAGTAGTGCACTACAAAGGGAATAGATTTCCATTTGGGACTCAGAATTTATGATTGAATGGAGTCCACAAAGCCGGCTAAGCAGCTCCACCGATCCCCCGGAGAGCTTTCATTACAGCACGCATATAATATCGCCCTACACACACACACACACACACACACACACACACACACACACACACACACACACACACACACACACACACACACACACACACACACACACACACACACACACACACACACACACACACACACACACACACACACACACACACACACACACACACACACAAGAACCCTCTCTGCCACTGGAGGCTGGGCCTCCTCCTCCATCTCACCCCGGGCCAAGCACACACACCAGTATGCCAGGCTCCAGACAGGTATAACCTATGGGCTAATCTCCTCCAGTCTAATCTGTCCCTGACTCAATCAGAGATGAATATGATTTGAGATCTAACACAGTGATTGCTCCTAACCAAACTGCATTGCCCTTATTCAGTGTGTGGTGTGCTATCTTACTGGCTGGCTGGGGCAGTTATACAATGTTCTGTTCTCTGGAGATTGCTGAGTCACTGGCATTATCTGAGTGCGTGGACAGGTGAGAGTCTGCATACTTGCGTGTGGGCAGGAGGGACGTCACCCTGAGTAAAAAATGTTTGGGGCTGGAGGTTTGAGTCAGGCCAGTTACGTTGGGTCCTTCAGGGCATTGACTGTGACACAGCATGTTTTTAACTTCCTGTCTGTCCTTTTGAAACAGTCACCTAGAGTCAGAAGGGAATATACAATTCGGTTTAAAGTCACTTCTCTTGCTTTCACTGGGGAAGTTACATAGCAGCACCACGGTATGTACTGTATGCCTCATGTTGGTTGTGGTACTAAAGAAGAGGATATAAACCCATCTGATGGTTGAGTAAGTGGCATTTGACGATGCACAAACACATTAAGATTAATAAGGCAATCTAGTAAGCCATTTGCACTCTTCTCATGAAGAGTAGCTCGTCTAATTAGGAATACGTTTCAAAAGCTCAGTATTTAGGATGTGTCACAAATGGCATCCTATTTCCTATGTGGCGCACTACTTCTGGCCAAGGCCAATAGGGCTCTGTTCAAAAGTAGTGCACTATATAGGGAGTAGGGTGCCATTAGGGAGGCATTATCATTCACTTTATTAGGCATCAAGGCAGTATCCTCGTGGGATAACTCATGCTAGGAATGGGTAAACGCATAAATAATGGGTAAATAGCATGATCTTACTAAATGAGAAGTCAGTTATTTAATGTAACTATTCCACACCCGATCACATAGCCCAATCTATTGAAAAATACCTCACTATAAGTGCGTATTTCCATCAAATTAGAACACATCACAAAATAAGCAGTGAGATTGTACTGAGAAGGTGATTGTACAGCATTCATCTGGTAGTGGAAGGGATTGGCGCATCTGTCTGGGGGCTAAAGGAGTCGCAACATCCAGCTTGGACGCAGCATTCCTTTTGAATTAACATCCAGCTTGGACGCAGCATTCCTTTTGAATTAACATCCAGCTTGGACGCAGCATTCCTTTTGAATTAACATCCAGCTTGGACGCAGCATTCCTTTTGAATTAACATCCAGCATTCCTTTTGAATTAACATCCAGCTTGGACGCAGCATTCCTTTTGAATTAACATCCAGCTTGGACGCAGCATTCCTTTTGAATTAACATCCAGCATTCCTTTTGAATTAACATCCAGCTTGGACGCAGCATTCCTTTTGAATTAACATCCAGCTTGGACGCAGCATTCCTTTTGAATTAACATCCAGCTTGGACGCAGCATTCCTTTTGAATTAACATCCAGCTTGGACGCAGCATTCCTTTTGAATTAACATCCAGCTTGGACGCAGCATTCCTTTTGAATTAACATCCAGCTTGGACGCAGCATTCCTTTTGAATTAACATCCAGCTTGGACGCAGCATTCCTTTTGAATTAACATCCAGCTTGGACGCAGCATTCCTTTTGAATTAACATCCAGCATTCCTTTTGAATTAACATCCAGCTTGGACGCAGCATTCCTTTTGAATTAACATCCAGCATTCCTTTTGAATTAACATCCAGCTTGGACGCAGCATTCCTTTTGAATTAACATCCAGCTTGGACGCAGCATTCCTTTTGAATTAACATCCAGCTTGGACGCAGCATTCCTTTTGAATTAACATCCAGCTTGGACGCAGCATTCCTTTTGAATTAACATCCAGCTTGGACGCAGCATTCCTTTTGAATTAACATCCAGCTTGGACGCAGCATTCCTTTTGAATTAACATCCAGCTTGGACGCAGCATTCCTTTTGAATTAACATCCAGCATTCCTTTTGAATTAACATCCAGCATTCCTTTTGAATTAACATCCAGCATTCCTTTTGAATTAACATCCAGCATTCCTTTTGAATTAAGTAACCATTTTAAGAGAAGCAGGGTCATTGTTAAACTCACACACTGATGCAATTGTAAAGCTCTAGTCTATTAATCCAGCATACAATGTCTTGATGGCAGCTCATTGTGGACTGACAATGGCAGCTTAATTGCACGTTGTCATGTCCTGGAATGGCACACATATTGTCAGACTGTTTCCCTCCCAAATGGCACCCTATTCCCTACACCACGTCCCAAATGGCATTCTATTCCCTATATAGTGCACTACATTTTGAATAGGGCCCATTGGGCCCATAGGGGTCTGGACAAAAGTAATGCACTGTATAGGGAATGCCATTTGAGAAACAGCCGCACCCTCAGTTTCCCTGCCATTTCAAATGGGAGGCCCATGGAGCAGTCACTTACTTAGCGATGGGTAAGGTATGGATGTATCTTTAATTGTATCCTATTCAGATCCAATGGACGATGGGAGCAATGTGCTTAGCCGTCAACCTCCATTAAAAATAAGGGGTTGTTTGAAAGAGGGTGATGGAGAGAGAGAGAACAAGAAGCGGGCTGTCCATTAGGGCGTATTTGTAATGAAGAGCGAGAGAGAGAGGCCCTGCTACACTCAGCTAGGCTGGTGCCTTATTAGCACCAATAGGGAAGGATGCCTGACTGTCTCTTTCTATTTGTCTAAGAAATGAGAGAGGGAGAGAAAGAGAGACTGTGTAATAGCTGTAAGCTGTGTATTTTCTCCTCTCCATCTATCAGTTTTGAGAGACCGACTTTCGTATTTGCCTCTCTTCATTTTCTTCAACACACTCTTGATGAGATGGTAATATCAAAATTGAAAAGCAGTGATATTTTTTTTTCTAAAGCACACTACTGGTGTTTAAATGGAAAGATAGAAGTAAATTACACCAATTATAGTCTGTGTTTAACTCTTTGTGAGATCACCCGGCTAGTTGGTTGGACCTCCACCTTAGATCCTGCTTTCAACGACAATATGGCAATCATGAGATCATCGTCACTGCTTAGAGAGAATGGAACCCCGTGCATGAAACCTGTCCCAAATGGTACCCTATTCCCTTATATACATTAGTGCACTAGTGTTGACCTGGGCGCATATATAGGTGCAATATATACAGAGCACTATATAGGGAATAGGGTGCCATTTAGAAATGCATGCATGGTCTATCTCTGGGTTTCTGTGATTATAGTGATTATAGTGGCCATGCAGTGATTGGTTGGAATATCGGAGTGGACATTCTGTAAGGAAGTATGTTGATTTGCCATAGTTTAGTTTCTACATGTTTCATCATCATCGACATCAACAGAAAGTTTAAAAGGAAGGTAGCATTTCCTATGCCTCATGAAGAGATATAGCATCCATTACTATTATCAGCAGTATTATCAGCAATATTATCAGCACTATTACTGCATGCCCACATTAGAATTGTTCCTACAATCATAAAAAAACATGTTTTAATAATTCTGTGTTTTTTCACTCTGTTCATTCTGTTTGTAGTTTATGCAACAGCATATTACTACCGAGTGCTTGATATCTTATATAACTCTTTAACAATCCCCCTCTGACATTCTCCTTCGACCAATTAACACAGTGCGCATCCAACCCGGAAGCCAACAGCACCAGTGCGCTGGAGGAAACACCGTGCACCTGGCCACATTGGCTAGCGCACACTGCGCCCAGCCCGCCACAGGAGTCGCTGGTGCGCGATGAGACAAGGACACCCCTACCGACCAAGCCCTCCCTAACCCGTGCGTCGCCCCACGGACCTCCTGGCCGCGGCCGGTTACGACAGAGCCTGGGCGCGAACCCAGGGACTCTGATGGCACAGCTGGCGCTGCAGTACAGCACCCTTAACCACTGCACCACCCGGGAGGCCATTCTCTGTGCATGATTAAGGTTATTATTTTTGTTATGGTAGAATGAACTATTTTGTTTGTCATATCGAAATTACCCTTATTTTGGCGGGGATGGCAGCCCGAATGGGGATGCCGTCCCTGTCACTTCGGCACGACTTTAGGTGTGTTACTGAAGCTACTGTCACGGTGTAGGAGTTTCTGGTCGCTGTAGGAGAGAAGGTGCTGCTTATGCATCCCGGATGAATGAAGCGGTGGTGGTACTTCTTAAAGAAGAGTGTCTTGTTGATCGTATGGTTGAGCACGGCGTACTTCTTAAAGAAGAGAGTCTTGTTGATCGGATGGTTGAGCATAGTGTATTTCTTAAAGAAGAGTGTCTTGTTGATCGGATGGTTGAGCATGGTGTACTTCTTAAAGAAGAGAGTCTTGTTGATCGTATGGTTGAGCATGGTGTACTTCTTAAAGAAGAGTGTCTTGTTGATTGGATGGTTGAGCATGGCGTATTTCTTAAAGAAGAGAGTCTTGTTGATTGGATGGTTGAGCATGGCGTATTTCTTAAAGAAGAGTGTCTTGTTGATCGTATGGTTGAGCATGGTGTACTTCTTAAAGAAGAGTGTCTTGTTGATCGTATGGTTGAGCATTGTGTACTTCTTAAAGGAATGTTTATTCAAGTTACGCCGCTTTTTTCTCCGTAACGATTTCAAATGTACCGCCGTTTATTCCAAATACCAAACACCAAATACCAAACACCAAATACCAAACACAATTCCAAGTCCAAACACCCAGCGTTGAAACAGGTTATGTAATTTCGGCGACAGGTGTTTGTTTTTGGACTCACGAGGCAGACTTTATAGTTAGCATTTAAAATCAAGTATGACAATAGACTGTATATGGCTTATGCTAGTACGGGTAGTAAACAGTGTTTTGAGTGTGGGGATAATGTTCATAAGCGACATGCTTGCCCGAAAAGGGAGAAGGCTGAGGGAGGGGCGCAGGTGGTCATCGTAACACCTGGGCCCACTGATGTAGGGAGAGGTGGGCCGACAGCAGTAGAGCAGCCACGAGCACCTGTTGCTGAGGAACAAGTTATCTGTGTTGAGGGCACGGAGTTGCAACTTGTATTAGAGGGAAATGTTATGCATCAGAAAAATATTGTTGTAGAAGGTAAGGATGTATCTGAAGAGCCAGTTCCTCAGACTGGTGAGGAGGTGCCCAGTACGAGTGCTGGGGTAAAGGAGGGGGTTCATGTGGAGCTAGGCTCCCAGGGAGTGGAGGAGATGCCCACTACGAGTGCTGGGGTTCATGTGGAGCTAGGCTCCCAGGTAGTGGAAGGAGATGCCCACTACGGGTAATGGGGTTCAGGTGGGGCTAGTCTCCCAGGTAGTGGAGGAGATGCCTGGTACGAGTGATGTGGTGCAAGTGGGGAGTGTTGAAAGGGATGTGGTAGCGGGGAGTCAGTTGTCTGTGGTCTCAGCTGAGGAAGATCAGGAGAAGGATATGGATACCTCTTTTGATATGATAGCAGCTGGTGACGACTCAATTTACGATCTAGAGGAGGTAAATGGGTTTATGGATCAGACTTTTGGTAAATCTGTCAAATTGGCAGATTATTTTGATGTTGGTAAGTTTGTGAGGTCAGCTGTGATGTTACAGAGGACTGTGGGGTTAGACAAATTGAGTGAGAAGAAGCAGTTTCGCTTGAGGAAATGTATTACTGCTGTTGCAGCTGCAAAAGGTGGTGGGAAATGTGGTCAGTGTCACGCCTTGGTCATTGTATCTTGTGTTTTGTTATATGTTTGGGTAGGCCAGGGTGTGACGGGTTTATATGTTGTATTTCGTATTGGGAGTGTGTATATTAGGGGTGTGTCTAGTTAGGCTTGGCTGCCTGAGGCGATTCCTAATTGGAGTCAGCTGATTCTCGTTGTCTCGGATTGGGAACCGTATTTAGGCAGCCTGAGTGCGCGTTGTATTTCGTGGGTGATTGTACCTGTCTTAGTGTTAGTCACCAGATAGGCTGTATTTAGTTTCACTCGTTTGTTGTTTTGTATTTTCAGTTATTTCATGTACCGCATTATTCTTCATTAAAGTCATGAGTAACCTACACGCTGCATTTCGGTCTGACTCTCTACAAACAGCAGACGAACAACATTACAGTCAGGTTAAGAGAAGATTAAAACAATGATGATGATCATGCTTCATGGGGTGTCTTTATTCTCCTTGGTTTCTCTGTTGTTTCTTCTGCTTTTCTTTTCTCTTTTCTATATGGAGGTATAAGGGTTGGTTCTCTCAATATGAATGGGGGAAGGGACAGGAATAAGAGGGCTTGGGTATTAGAAGTAATAAAACAGAAAAGGCTTAATGTAGTTTTTCTACAGGAGACACATAGTGATGAGGAAAATGAGGTTGACTGGGGTATGTGGTGGGAGGGGAGGCATGTACTCAGTCACCGTACTAATTTCAGTGCTGGGGTGGCAATCTTGTTTCCCTCAGGTTTAGGGGTGACTGTGGTATCTACAACAGAGATTGTCAAGGGTCGGGTTTTATTGGTCAAGGTGGATGTTGTGTTTTTTTATTTTTAACGTTTATGCTCCTAATGAGGGTACAGGGCGTATTGTTGTATTTGATCAACTAAAGGAAACCTTAAGACAGTGTGACCAAGAGGGGTGTATGGTTTTAGGGGGTGACTGGAACTGTACAGTGGATTTTACTGTTGATCGCACCGCTGAAGAACCTCACCTGCGGTCAGCCACTTGCCTGGCTGGCCTATTAACTGAGTTTGAGCTTTCTGATGTGTGGAGAGTAAGGAATGCCAAAGTTAGGCAGTACACATGGCTAAAAATGAATGAAGGTCGTGTCAGTGCAGTAAGGTTAGACAGGTTGTATGTATCTGAGCAATACTGTAGTAGGGTTGGAAAGTGTGCCATTACTCCTGTGGATTTCTCTGATCATCATATTGTTACTGTTGATATTCACTTGTCCTGTCCACGAAGGTCATCACCTTACTGGTATTTTAATGTTAAATTGTAACATGATGTCATGTTTTGTGACAGGTTTTTGTTGTTTTGGGAAAAATTGATTGTTATAAAAGGACATTTTGAGTCCTTGAGACAATGGTGGGAGGTTGGGAAGGCCCAAATATTATTATTTTGTCAACAGTATCCTGCTCTGTCTCAAACTGAAATTAAAGAGACTATCAAGGCCCTTGAACAGGACATTCGGTCTATTGAATTGAAGCTGCTCACTCAGAACGACGCTGGACTAGTTATGAACTTACAGGACAAGAGACATGAACTGAGGTCGTTTCTGCATGAAAGAGTGAAGGGTGCCTTGATTAGGTCTCGTTTCACTTCCCTCAAGGATATGGATGCTCCTAGCGCTTAAAAAGAAAACCTAGGACAGTCGACATTGCAACGTAAACAGATGGTCAGCCTTCGTCTCCCTGATGGGAAGGTGACTACGGATGATATTGAAATGCGTCAACATGCCGTGGATTTTTACTCGGCCCTCTATAAGGCGGAGGATTGTGATTCTCTGTGTACTGAACAGTTGTTACATGGTCTTCATCAATTGGGACCTGAGCAGAGAGTCGCATTTGACTCTGGCATTACACTGCAGGAGCTGTCCACAGCAGTTATGCAGCTCTTAACAGGCCGAACCCCTGGCATCGATGGTTTACCATCTGAGTTTTATAAGCACTTTTGGGGGTCTATAGGGGAGGATTTTTATGAAGTGGTGTGTGAATCTTTTCATGAGGGTTCTCTTCCTGTATCCTGTCAACGTGCGGTGCTTTCACTGTTGCCAAAAAAGGGGGATTTGGCTCTCATAAAAAATTGAAGACCTGTTGCTTTGCTGTGCGCTGAATACAAAATTGTTTCTAAATGTCTCTGTATCTGGGGCTGTTGGTCCATAAGGACCAGTCCTACTGTGTACCTGATCGCTCTATTGTTGACAACTTGTTTCTGATAAGAGATGTTTTAGACATTTGTAAACTGTCTGATGTAAATGTGGGTTTACTTTCTTTGGATCAGGGGAAAGGCTTTTGATCGTGTGGACCACCAGTACTTGTTTAAAACAATGAAAGCCTTTGGGTTTGGGGATGTTTTTATGTCTTGGATGAATTTACTGTATGCTGGGGCCTCGTGTATGGTGAAGGTGGGGGCGGTTTGAGTTGCCCCATCCCTGTCCAAAGGGGCATCAGGCAGGGATGCCCAATTTCAGGGCAGTTACTGTATATAGTCTGGCGATTGAACCACTGCTTTGTTTTTTAAAAGCGAGGCTTAACATCCTCACCCCCTGTGATAAACACTGTCACGTCATCTGCATACACAAACAGTGCTATCGTGGGACCCTTCATTACACCTGGCACAGAGAAACCAGTAAGGTTCTCTCAAATGCTTTAAAGGTGTATGAGGAGGCCTCCTCAGCTAGAGTCAATTGGGGAAAGAGTGAAGCGTGTGGGCAGGTCAGCTTCAAACGGGGTCCGCTCCACGGTTACCAGGGGGGCTTCAGTGGGGCAGAGATGGGATGAAGATTTTGGGTTTTTTCTAGGCTCCGATGTCTTTCAGAAAAAGAACTGGGAGGGTGTAGTGGAGAAGGTGTGTGCCAGACTGTCAAGATGGAAATGGGTGTTGCCCCAGCTGTCTTATAGGGGACAGGTCCTGGTAGCTAATAATCTTGCTGCTTCTACCCTGTGGCACAGACTAATGATTTTCAGCCACCAAAGGGTCTGATACAAAAGCTTGAGAGGACCCCTGTCAATTTCTTCTGGTCTGGACAACACTGGCTTAAAGCTGCAGCCCTGTACCTGCCACTGCATGAGGGTGGGCAAGGCCTGGTGGACATTTCCTCTAGAATCATGGCTTTCCGGCTTCAAGCAGCCCAGAGATTGTTGTACAGAGACGGTTCTAGCTGGGTCGAAACTGCCTACATATTGATGAGGAGAGCGGGCTGTTTGGGCTTAGACAAGCACCTTGTCCTCTTAAAGCTGGATGGGGGTGATTTGCCTTGAGTATGTTATGCAGGCTTGGAGAGTCCTTGTCAAGTCCCGTAAGGCCTGCATGCCACCAGGGATGTGGCTTTTTGAAGAGCCTCTTTTTCACAACACTGCCATTCAGTCCCGTGTTTTGGGTTCAGCCAGCCTACGTTCATGCCTGTTAGGCGTGGGGTGTACCAAGCTGGGTCATCTGATGCGGAGCAGGAGCAGATTGGAGGAGCTGGGAGAAAGAGCGGGGATCCGATCATCTCGCCTACTGAGGAAGGTCATCGCTGAGGTCTGCGACTCCTTGCCAGTGCTTCATCTACAGTATGTGACTGACACTTCCAATTCTGATCGGTGGAAGGAGGGTCTGGATTATGTGTTCCCTGCACTGATTGATAGTGTTGCGATGGGGGCATTCGAGGAGTACGTGGGAATGCTGCTTTCCTTTGATACCCTGGAGCTGGGGGAGTTCAAGGAGGTGGGAAAGAAGACCATGTACAGAATATGTGTAAAGGTGTCCCATGCCTCTTCCCTGGAAGGGGTAAAATCAACGAGGTGGGCGGGTGTGCTTGGTCCAGGTGCCTCTCCAAAAGGCTGTTGGCGATCATTATACAAACTGCCTATTGATAAGAGGACAGCTGACCTCAAATGGAGGATATACATGGAGCTATAGCCACTAACATGCATCTGGTACACCTGGACCCTACTGTTGGGGAGCCGTGTCCATTCTGTGCTGAGTCTGAAACTCTGGCACATCTGTTTTTACTATGTCCCAGGTTGGTCAGGATGATTGAACTGATCACTGATTGGTTCTCAACATTGGAAGAGGTTTTCTCTTCCCAACTGTATATATTTGGGCCAAAGTACAGGTTCAGTCAAAATGGTGTAGTTGTGTTGCTTACTTTTGTGTTAGGGGCAGCAAAATTAGTGATATGGAAGACCCGAAAGAACAGTACACAGGGACAGGGAGCTGTGGATGTGGTGGGAATGCTGGAGGGAATGTTGGCAGCGAGACTAAGGGTTTAGTTTGCCTATCATAAACTTGTCAACAATATTGATCTGTTTTTGAGTATATGGGGTATTCAGAGGCTGTTGTGTTTAGTTACTGTGGAGGAGGAATTGGAGTTGTGTTTTTAATTGATATGTAACTGTGGTTTTGCATGAGTATTTATTGTGTGGTGGGCCCCCAGACCCAATAAAGATGATTTAAAACTCTCTCTCTCTCTCTCTCTCTCTCTCTCTCTCTCTCTCTCTCTCTCTCTCTCTCTCTCTCTCTCTCTCTCTCACTCTCTCTCACTCTCACTCTCACTCTCACTCTCACTCTCACTCTGTCTCGGTCTCTCTCAAGGCCAGCTGTTGATGCTGTTATAGCCCAGAGGGTACTTCAAGAAGAGGTGGGTGGGGAGGAGGGAAGGAAGACTTTTCCACCTCTTGAGGGAGATGAGAGGGAGGCTTTACTACTAGTGGAGGGCTGCCTATATCAAGGCCAGGGCAGGGAGCAGAGACTGGAGACCTGGAAATAGGGAGAAAGAGACAGAGGAGATCCTCAGTAATTTACGAAGTCTCTCTGACCACAGCAGCATAGTTGAAGGAGGAAAGGGGGGCAGGGAGAGGGGGATGGGGCTTGCTATACCCAAAGAGGGCAACGTCATGACAATAGTGTAGGGCTAGAAGATTGTGTAGGGCTACAAGATAGTGTAGGACTAGAAGATAGTGTAGGACTAGAAGATAGTGTAGAACTAGAAGATAGTGTAGAACTAGAAGATAGTGTAGAACTAGAAGATAGTGTAGAACTAGAAGATAGTGTAGGACTAGAAGATAGTGTAGAACTAGAAGATAGTGTAGAACTAGAAGATAGTGTAGGACTAGAATGTAGTGTAAGACTAGAAGATAGTGTAGAACTAGAAGATAGTGTAGGACTAGAATGTAGTGTAAGACTAGAAGATAGTGTAGAACTAGAAGATAGTGTAGAACTAGAAGATAGTGTAAGACTAGAAGATAGTGTAGAACTAGAAGATAGTGTAGAACTAGAAGATGGTGTAGGACTAGAAGATAGTGTAGGACTAGAAGATAGTGTAGAACTAGAAGATAGTGTAAGACTAGAAGATAGTGTAGGACTAGAATGTAGTGTAAGACTAGAAGATAGTGTAGGACTAGAAGATAGTGTAGGACTAGAATGTAGTGTAAGACTAGAAGATAGTGTAAGACTAGAAGATAGTGTAAGACTAGAAGATAGTGTAAGACTAGAAGATAGTGTAGGACTAGAATGTAGTGTAAGACTAGAAGATAGTGTAAGACTAGAAGATAGTGTAGGACTAGAAGATAGTGTAGGACTAGAATGTAGTGTAAGACTAGAAGATAGTGTAAGACTAGAAGATAGTGTAGGACTAGAAGATAGTGTAAGACTAGAAGATAGTGTAGGACTAGAAGATAGTGTAAGACTAGAAGATAGTGTAGGACTAGAAGATAGTGTAGGACTAGAATGTAGTGTAAGACTAGAAGATAGTGTAAGACTAGAAGATAGTGTAAGACTAGAAGATAGTGTAAGACTAGAAGATAGTGTAGGACTAGAAGATAGTGTAGAACTAGAAGATAGTGTAAGACTAGAAGATAGTGTAAGACTAGAAGATAGTGTAGGACTAGAAGATAGTGTAGAACTAGAAGATAGTGTAGGACTAGAAGATAGTGTAGGACTAGAAGATAGTGTAGAACTAGAAGATAGTGTAAGACTAGAAGATAGTGTAAGACTAGAAGATAGTGTAAGACTAGAAGATAGTGTAGGACTAGAAGATAGTGTAGAACTAGAAGATAGTGTAAGACTAGAAGATAGTGTAGGACTAGAATGTAGTGTAAGACTAGAAGATAGTGTAGAACTAGAATGTAGTGTAAGACTAGAAGATAGTGTAGAACTAGAAGATAGTGTAGGACTAGAATGTAGTGTAAGACTAGAAGATAGTGTAGAACTAGAAGATAGTGTAGAACTAGAAGATAGTGTAGGACTAGAATGTAGTGTAAGACTAGAAGATAGTGTAGAACTAGAAGATAGTGTAGAACTAGAAGATAGTGTAGAACTAGAAGATAGTGTTGGGCTAGAAGATAGTGTAGGACTAGAAGATAGTGTTGGGCTAGAAGTTAGTGTAGAACTAGAAGATAGTGTAGGACTAGAAGATAGTGTTGGGCTAGAAGTTAGTGTAGAACTAGAAGATAGTGTAGGACTAGAAGATAGTGTAGAACTAGAAGATAGTGTAGGACTAGAAGATAGTGTAGAACTAGAAGATAGTGTAGAACTAGAAGATAGTGTAGAACTAGAAGATAGTGTTGGGCTAGAAGATAGTGTAGGACTAGAAGATAGTGTTGGGCTAGAAGTTAGTGTAGGGCTAGAAGATAGTGTAGGACTAGAATGTAGTGTAAGACTAGAAGATAGTGTAGAACTAGAAGATAGTGTAGGACTAGAATGTAGTGTAAGACTAGAAGATAGTGTAGGACTAGAAGATAGTGTAGAACTAGAAGATAGTGTAGAACTAGAAGATAGTGTTGGGCTAGAAGATAGTGTAGGACTAGAAGATAGTGTAGAACTAGAAGATAGTGTAGAACTAGAAGATAGTGTTGGGCTAGAAGATAGTGTAGGACTAGAAGATAGTGTTGGGCTAGAAGTTAGTGTAGGGCTAGAAGATAGTGTAAGACTAGAAGATAGTGTAGAACTAGAAGATAGTGTAGGACTAGAATGTAGTGTAAGACTAGAAGATAGTGTAGGACTAGAAGATAGTGTAGAACTAGAAGATAGTGTAGAACTAGAAGATAGTGTAGGACTAGAATGTAGTGTAAGACTAGAAGATAGTGTAGGACTAGAAGATAGTGTAGAACTAGAAGATAGTGTAGAACTAGAAGATAGTGTTGGGCTAGAAGATAGTGTAGGACTAGAAGATAGTGTTGGGCTAGAAGTTAGTGTAGGGCTAGAAGATAGTGTAAGACTAGAAGATAGTGTAGAACTAGAAGATAGTGTAGGACTAGAATGTAGTGTAAGACTAGAAGATAGTGTAGGACTAGAAGATAGTGTAGAACTAGAAGATAGTGTAGAACTAGAAGATAGTGTAGGACTAGAATGTAGTGTAAGACTAGAAGATAGTGTAGGACTAGAAGATAGTGTAAGACTAGAAGATAGTGTAGAACTAGAAGATAGTGTAGGACTAGAATGTAGTGTAAGACTAGAAGATAGTGTAGGACTAGAAGATAGTGTAGAACTAGAAGATAGTGTAGAACTAGAAGATAGTGTAGGACTAGAATGTAGTGTAAGACTAGAAGATAGTGTAGGACTAGAAGATAGTGTAAGACTAGAAGATAGTGTAGAACTAGAATGTAGTGTAAGACTAGAAGATAGTGTAGGACTAGAAGATAGTGTAGAACTAGAAGATAGTGTAGAACTAGAAGATAGTGTAGGACTAGAATGTAGTGTAAGACTAGAAGATAGTGTAGGACTAGAAGATAGTGTAAGACTAGAAGATAGTGTAGAACTAGAATGTAGTGTAAGACTAGAAGATAGTGTAGGACTAGAAGATAGTGTAGGACTAGAATGTAGTGTAAGACTAGAAGATAGTGTAGAACTAGAAGATAGTGTAGGACTAGAATGTAGTGTAAGACTAGAAGATAGTGTAGGACTAGAAGATAGTGTAGAACTAGAAGATAGTGTAGAACTAGAAGATAGTGTAGGACTAGAATGTAGTGTAAGACTAGAAGATAGTGTAGGACTAGAAGATAGTGTAAGACTAGAAGATAGTGTAGAACTAGAATGTAGTGTAAGACTAGAAGATAGTGTAGGACTAGAAGATAGTGTAGGACTAGAATGTAGTGTAAGACTAGAAGATAGTGTAGGACTAGAAGATAGTGTAGGACTAGAATGTAGTGTAGAACTAGAAGATAGTGTAGAACTAGAAGATAGTGTAGGACTAGAAGATAGTGTAGAACTAGAAGATAGTGTAGGACTAGAAGATAGTGTAGGACTAGAATGTAGTGTAAGACTAGAAGATAGTGTAGAACTAGAAGATAGTGTAGAACTAGAAGATAGTGTAGGACTAGAAGATAGTGTAGAACTAGAAGATAGTGTAGGACTAGAAGATAGTGTAGGACTAGAATGTAGTGTAAGACTAGAAGATAGTGTAGAACTAGAAGATAGTGTAGAACTAGAAGATAGTGTAGGACTAGAAGATAGTGTAGAACTAGAAGATAGTGTAGAACAAGAAGATAGTGTAGAACTAGAAGATAGTGTAGAACTAGAAGATAGTGTAGAACTAGAAGATAGTGTAGGACTAGAATGTAGTGTAAGACTAGAAGATAGTGTAGAACTAGAAGATAGTGTAGAACTAGAAGATAGTGTAGGACTAGAATGTAGTGTAAGACTAGAAGATAGTGTAGGACTAGAAGATAGTGTAAGACTAGAAGATAGTGTAGAACTAGAATGTAGTGTAAGACTAGAAGATAGTGTAGGACTAGAAGATAGTGTAGGACTAGAATGTAGTGTAAGACTAGAAGATAGTGTAGAACTAGAAGATAGTGTAGAACTAGAAGTTAGTGTAGGGCTAGAAGATAGTGTAAGACTAGAAGATAGTGTAGAACTAGAAGATAGTGTAGGACTAGAATGTAGTGTAAGACTAGAAGATAGTGTAGAACTAGAAGATAGTGTAGAACTAGAAGATAGTGTAGGACTAGAATGTAGTGTAAGACTAGAAGATAGTGTAGAACTAGAATGTAGTGTAAGACTAGAAGATAGTGTAGGACTAGAAGATAGTGTAGGACTAGAATGTAGTGTAAGACTAGAAGATAGTGTAGGACTAGAAGATAGTGTAGGACTAGAATGTAGTGTAAGACTAGAAGATAGTGTAGAACTAGAAGATAGTGTAGGACTAGAATGTAGTGTAAGACTAGAAGATAGTGTAGAACTAGAAGATAGTGTAGAACTAGAAGATAGTGTAGGACTAGAAGATAGTGTAGAACTAGAAGATAGTGTAGAACTAGAAGATAGTGTAGAACTAGAAGATAGTGTAGGACTAGAATGTAGTGTAAGACTAGAAGATAGTGTAGAACTAGAAGATAGTGTAGAACTAGAAGATAGTGTAGAACTAGAAGATAGTGTTGGGCTAGAAGATAGTGTAGGACTAGAAGATAGTGTTGGGCTAGAACTTAGTGTAGAACTAGAAGATAGTGTAGGACTAGAAGATAGTGTTGGGCTAGAAGTTAGTGTAGAACTAGAAGATAGTGTAGGACTAGAAGATAGTGTAGAACTAGAAGATAGTGTAGGACTAGAAGATAGTGTAGAACTAGAAGATAGTGTAGAACTAGAAGATAGTGTAGAACTAGAAGATAGTGTTGGGCTAGAAGATAGTGTAGGACTAGAAGATAGTGTTGGGCTAGAAGTTAGTGTAGGGCTAGAAGATAGTGTAGGACTAGAATGTAGTGTAAGACTAGAAGATAGTGTAGAACTAGAAGATAGTGTAGGACTAGAATGTAGTGTAAGACTAGAAGATAGTGTAAGACTAGAAGATAGTGTGGAACTAGAAGATAGTGTAGAACTAGAAGATAGTGTTGGGCTAGAAGATAGTGTAGGACTAGAAGATAGTGTTGGGCTAGAAGTTAGTGTAGGGCTAGAAGATAGTGTAAGACTAGAAGATAGTGTAGAACTAGAAGATAGTGTAGGACTAGAATGTAGTGTAAGACTAGAAGATAGTGTAGAACTAGAAGATAGTGTAGAACTAGAAGATAGTGTAGGACTAGAATGTAGTGTAAGACTAGAAGATAGTGTAGGACTAGAAGATAGTTTAAGACTAGAAGATAGTGTAGAACTAGAATGTAGTGTAAGACTAGAAGATAGTGTAGGACTAGAAGATAGTGTAGGACTAGAATGTAGTGTAAGACTAGAAGATAGTGTAGGACTAGAAGATAGTGTAGGACTAGAATGTAGTGTAGAACTAGAAGATAGTGTAGAACTAGAAGATAGTGTAGGACTAGAAGATAGTGTAGAACTAGAAGATAGTGTAGGACTAGAAGATAGTGTAGGACTAGAATGTAGTGTAAGACTAGAAGATAGTGTAGAACTAGAAGATAGTGTAGAACTAGAAGATAGTGTAGGACTAGAAGATAGTGTAGAACTAGAAGATAGTGTAGGACTAGAAGATAGTGTAGGACTAGAATGTAGTGTAAGACTAGAAGATAGTGTAGAACTAGAAGATAGTGTAGAACTAGAAGATAGTGTAGGACTAGAAGATAGTGTAGAACTAGAAGATAGTGTAGAACTAGAAGATAGTGTAGAACTAGAAGATAGTGTAGAACTAGAAGATAGTGTAGGACTAGAATGTAGTGTAAGACTAGAAGATAGTGTAGAACTAGAAGATAGTGTAGAACTAGAAGATAGTGTAGGACTAGAATGTAGTGTAAGACTAGAAGATAGTGTAGGACTAGAAGATAGTGTAAGACTAGAAGATAGTGTAGAACTAGAATGTAGTGTAAGACTAGAAGATAGTGTAGGACTAGAAGATAGTGTAGGACTAGAATGTAGTGTAAGACTAGAAGATAGTGTAGAACTAGAAGATAGTGTAGAACTAGAAGATAGTGTAGAACTAGAAGATAGTGTTGGGCTAGAAGATAGTGTAGGACTAGAAGATAGTGTTGGGCTAGAAGTTAGTGTAGGGCTAGAAGATAGTGTAGGACTAGAATGTAGTGTAAGACTAGAAGATAGTGTAGAACTAGAAGATAGTGTAGGACTAGAATGTAGTGTAAGACTAGAAGATAGTGTAAGACTAGAAGATAGTGTAGAACTAGAAGATAGTGTAGAACTAGAAGATAGTGTTGGGCTAGAAGATAGTGTAGGACTAGAAGATAGTGTTGGGCTAGAAGTTAGTGTAGGGCTAGAAGATAGTGTAGGACTAGAATGTAGTGTAAGACTAGAAGATAGTGTAGAACTAGAAGATAGTGTAGGACTAGAATGTAGTGTAAGACTAGAAGATAGTGTAGGACTAGAAGATAGTGTTGGGCTAGAAGTTAGTGTAGGGCTAGAAGATAGTGTAGGACTAGAAGATAGTGTAGGACTAGAAGATAGTGTAGGACTAGAAGATAGTGTAGAACTAGAAGATAGTGTTGGGCTAGAAGATAGTGTAGAACTAGAAGATAGTGTTGGGCTAGAAGATAGTGTAGGGCTAGAAGATAGTGTTGGCCTAGAAGATAGTGTAGGGCTAGAAGATAGTGTAGAACTAGAAGATAGTGTTGGGCTAGAAGATAGTGTAGAACTAGAAGATAGTGTAGAACTAGAAGATAGTGTTGGGCTAGAAAATAGTGTAGGACTAGAAGATAGTGTTGGGCTAGAAGTTAGTGTAGGGCTAGAAGATAGTGTAGGACTAGAATGTAGTGTAAGACTAGAAGATAGTGTAGAACTAGAAGATAGTGTAGGACTAGAATGTAGTGTAAGACTAGAAGATAGTGTAAGACTAGAAGATAGTGTAGAACTAGAAGATAGTGTAGAACTAGAAGATAGTGTTGGGCCAGAAGATAGTGTAGGACTAGAAGATAGTGTTGGGCTAGAAGTTAGTGTAGGGCTAGAAGATAGTGTAGGACTAGAATGTAGTGTAGGACTAGAATGTAGTGTAAGACTAGAAGATAGTGTAGGACTAGAAGATAGTTTAAGACTAGAAGATAGTGTAGAACTAGAATGTAGTGTAAGACTAGAAGATAGTGTAGGACTAGAAGATAGTGTAGGACTAGAATGTAGTGTAAGACTAGAAGATAGTGTAGGACTAGAAGATAGTGTAGGACTAGAATGTAGTGTAGAACTAGAAGATAGTGTAGAACTAGAAGATAGTGTAGGACTAGAAGATAGTGTAGAACTAGAAGATAGTGTAGGACTAGAAGATAGTGTAGGACTAGAATGTAGTGTAAGACTAGAAGATAGTGTAGAACTAGAAGATAGTGTAGAACTAGAAGATAGTGTAGGACTAGAAGATAGTGTAGAACTAGAAGATAGTGTAGGACTAGAAGATAGTGTAGGACTAGAATGTAGTGTAAGACTAGAAGATAGTGTAGAACTAGAAGATAGTGTAGAACTAGAAGATAGTGTAGGACTAGAAGATAGTGTAGAACTAGAAGATAGTGTAGAACTAGAAGATAGTGTAGAACTAGAAGATAGTGTAGAACTAGAAGATAGTGTAGGACTAGAATGTAGTGTAAGACTAGAAGATAGTGTAGAACTAGAAGATAGTGTAGAACTAGAAGATAGTGTAGGACTAGAATGTAGTGTAAGACTAGAAGATAGTGTAGGACTAGAAGATAGTGTAAGACTAGAAGATAGTGTAGAACTAGAATGTAGTGTAAGACTAGAAGATAGTGTAGGACTAGAAGATAGTGTAGGACTAGAATGTAGTGTAAGACTAGAAGATAGTGTAGAACTAGAAGATAGTGTAGAACTAGAAGATAGTGTAGAACTAGAAGATAGTGTTGGGCTAGAAGATAGTGTAGGACTAGAAGATAGTGTTGGGCTAGAAGTTAGTGTAGGGCTAGAAGATAGTGTAGGACTAGAATGTAGTGTAAGACTAGAAGATAGTGTAGAACTAGAAGATAGTGTAGGACTAGAATGTAGTGTAAGACTAGAAGATAGTGTAAGACTAGAAGATAGTGTAGAACTAGAAGATAGTGTAGAACTAGAAGATAGTGTTGGGCTAGAAGATAGTGTAGGACTAGAAGATAGTGTTGGGCTAGAAGTTACTGTAGGGCTAGAAGATAGTGTAGGACTAGAATGTAGTGTAAGACTAGAAGATAGTGTAGAACTAGAAGATAGTGTAGGACTAGAATGTAGTGTAAGACTAGAAGATAGTGTAGGACTAGAAGATAGTGTTGGGCTAGAAGTTAGTGTAGGGCTAGAAGATAGTGTAGGACTAGAAGATAGTGTAGGACTAGAAGATAGTGTAGGACTAGAAGATAGTGTAGAACTAGAAGATAGTGTTGGGCTAGAAGATAGTGTAGAACTAGAAGATAGTGTTGGGCTAGAAGATAGTGTAGGGCTAGAAGATAGTGTTGGCCTAGAAGATAGTGTAGGGCTAGAAGATAGTGTAGAACTAGAAGATAGTGTTGGGCTAGAAGATAGTGTAGAACTAGAAGATAGTGTAGAACTAGAAGATAGTGTTGGGCTAGAAAATAGTGTAGGACTAGAAGATAGTGTTGGGCTAGAAGTTAGTGTAGGGCTAGAAGATAGTGTAGGACTAGAATGTAGTGTAAGACTAGAAGATAGTGTAGAACTAGAAGATAGTGTAGGACTAGAATGTAGTGTAAGACTAGAAGATAGTGTAAGACTAGAAGATAGTGTAGAACTAGAAGATAGTGTAGAACTAGAAGATAGTGTTGGGCCAGAAGATAGTGTAGGACTAGAAGATAGTGTTGGGCTAGAAGTTAGTGTAGGGCTAGAAGATAGTGTAGGACTAGAATGTAGTGTAAGACTAGAAGATAGTGTAGAACTAGAAGATAGTGTAGGACTAGAATGTAGTGTAAGACTAGAAGATAGTGTAGGACTAGAAGATAGTGTAGAACTAGAAGATAGTGTTGGGCTAGAAGATAGTGTAGGACTAGAAGATAGTGTAGGACTAGAATGTAGTGTAAGACTAGAAGATAGTGTAGAACTAGAAGATAGTGTAGAACTAGAAGATAGTGTTGGGCTAGAAGATAGTGTAGGACTAGAAGATAGTGTAGAACTAGAAGATAGTGTTGGGCTAGAAGATAGTGTAGAACTAGAAGATAGTGTTGGGCTAGAAGATAGTGTAGGACTAGAAGATAGTGTAGGACTAGAATGTAGTGTAGGACTAGAAGATAGTGTAGGACTAGAAGATAGTGTAGGACTAGAAGATAGTGTAGGACTAGAAGATAGTGTAGAACTAGAAGATAGTGTTGGGCTAGAAGATAGTGTAGGACTAGAAGATAGTGTAGGACTAGAAGATAGTGTAGGACTAGAAGATAGTGTAGAACTAGAAGATAGTGTTGGGCTAGAAGATAGTGTAGGACTAGAAGATAGTGTAGGACTAGAAGATAGTGTAGGACTAGAAGATAGTGTAGAACTAGAAGATAGTGTTGGGCTAGAAGATAGTGTAGGACTAGAAGATAGTGTAGGACTAGAATGTAGTGTAAGACTAGAAGATGGTGTAGAACTAGAAGATAGTGTAGAACTAGAAGATAGTGTTGGGCTAGAAGATAGTGTAGGACTAGAAGATAGTGTTGGGCTAGAAGTTAGTGTAGGGCTAGAAGATAGTGTAGGACTAGAAGATAGTGTAGGGCTAGAAGATAGTGTAGGACTAGAATGTAGTGTAAGACTAGAAGATAGTGTAGGACTAGAAGATAGTGTAGGGCTAGAAGATAGTGTAGGACTAGAATGTAGTGTAAGACTAGAAGATAGTGTAGGACTAGAAGATAGTGTAGGACTAGAAGATAGTGTAGGACTAGAAGATAGTGTTGGGCTAGAAGTTAGTGTAGGGCTAGAAGATAGTGTAGGACTAGAAGATAGTGTAGGGCTAGAAGATAGTGTAGGACTAGAATGTAGTGTAAGACTAGAAGATAGTGTAGGACTAGAAGATAGTGTAGGACTAGAAGATAGTGTTGGGCTAGAAGTTAGTGTAGGGCTAGAAGATAGTGTAGGACTAGAAGATAGTGTAGGGCTAGAAGATAGTGTAGGGCTAGAAGATAGTGTAGGACTAGAAGATAGTGTAGTACTAGAAGGAGGTCTAGGACTAGACGATAGTGTAGGACTAGAAGATAGTGTAGGGCTAGAACATATTGTAGGGCTGGAAGATAGTGAAGGACTGGATGATAGTGTAGGACTGGAAGATAGTGTGGGGCTGGAAGAGAGTGATCTCGGATCATGTCCCACTGTCCTGCATTAGGAATGACTGCCAATGAGGAGGTTGTTAACCTGAATCTGCTGAGCTACAGAGCTGATTCAGACAGCAGGGACAGGTGATTGGTTTGTTTAAAACAGATATTTAACAAAAACAGAAAATCAGATGGTATCTGAATGGAGACCACCAGTAAGCTTTATCTCCATTTCACTCTGATGTCCTCATCATCACTAAGTAGATGGAAAATAAGAACAAACACACTTCAAGTTGTCCGCTCATCCATGTGGCAGCTAATGAGATATCTGGTTCATGATTAGGGCATAATGAGATATGTAAATCATGATTGGGCCATACTGATTCTGACTAATGAGAGGGGTCGCTTGCTGCATACACAAAGAGGAAGGTGATCGGAGAGAAGGAGAAGGAAGGAGAGGGGGAGAAGGAAGGAGAGGGGGAGAAGGAAGGAGAGAGGAAGGGGAGGAGAGAGGGAGAAGGAAGGAGAGAGGGAGAAGGAAGGAGGGGAGAAGGAAGGAGAGGGGGAGAAGGAAGGAGAGAGGGAGAAGGAAGGAGAGGGGGAGAAGGAAGGAGAGGGGAGAAGCAATGAGAGGGGAGAAGCAAGGAGAGAGGGAGAAGGAAGGAGAGAGGGAGAAGGATGGAGAGGGGGAGAAGGATGGAGAGGGGGAGAAGGAAGGAGAGGAAGGAGAGGGGGAGAAGGAAGGAGAGGGGGAGAAGGAAGGAGGGGGGGAGGAGGGAGAGAGGGAGGAGGAAGGAGAAGGGGAGAAGGAGGGAGAGAGGAAGGGGAGGAGAGAGGAAGGAGAGGGGGAGAAGGAAGGAGAGGGGGAGAAGGAAGGAGAGGGGAGAAGGAGGGAGAGGGGGAGAAGGAAGGAGAGGGGAGAAGGAGGGAGAGAGGGAGAAGGAAGGAGGGGGGAGAAGGAAGGAGGGGGAGAAGGAAGGAGGGGGAAGAGGGAGAGGGGGAGAAGGAGGGAGAGAGGGAGAAGGAGGGAGAGAGGGAGAAGGAAGGAGAGGGGAGAAAGAGGGAGAGAGGGAGAAGGAGGGAGAGGGGGAGAAGGAGAAGGAGGGGGAGAGGAAGGGGAGGAGAGATGAAGGAGCGGGAGAGAGGAAGGGGAGGAGAGAGGAAGGGGAGGATAGAGAAAGGAGGGGGAGTGGGGAAAGGGATAAAACCCTGTTACATATTAGCTACATACATACAAACTACATCCGACATCCAACGACAACTGCATCCAACATGCTACACGCTATATCAGACATCTGAGGACAACTGTGTCTGTTTGATGTAGCATGTATGTCCTATGTCCACTGTCGTTGTATTGGGGGCTGACATTAGGGATGGTTCTGTTTCTCAGCCCAGCCAGGGAAACTGGGAAAAGATCAGACTGAAGGTGGTCTGACTCTCATATTCAACTGTCAACTCTTATTCTAGCATCACTGTCAACTCTTATTCTAGCATCACTGTCAACTCTTATTCTAGCATCACTGTCAACTCTTATTCTGGCATTATCACCTCCCTGTGCTCCATCTATCTCCTTCTCTCTCTCCATCTATCCCTTTCTCTCTCCATCTATCCCCATATCTCTCCATCTATCCCTACCTATCCCCATATCTCTCCATCTTTTTCCACCTATCCCCTTCTCTCTCCATCTATTCCCATATCTCTCCATCTTTTTCCATCTATCCCCATCTCTCTCTATCTATCTCCTTCTTTATCCATCTTTCTCCATCTATCCCCTTCTCTCTCCATCTCTCTCCATCTATGCCCTTCTCTCTCCATCTATGCCCTTCTCTCTCCATCTATCCCCATCTCTCTCCATCTATCCCCTTCTTTATCCATCTCTCTCCATCTATCCCCTTCTCTCTCCATCTATCCCATTCTCTCTCCATCTATCCCCATCTCTCTCCATCTATCCCCATCTCTCTCCATCTATCCCCTTCTTTATCCATCTCTCTCCATCTATCCCCTTCTCTCTCCATCTATCCCCTTCTCTCTCCATCTATCCCCATCTCTCTCCATCTATCCCCATCTCTCTCCATCTATCCCCTTCTGTATCCATCTCTCTCCATCTATCTCATCTCTCTCCATCTATCCCCATCTCTCTCCATCTATCCCCTTCTGTATCCATCTCTCTCCATCTATCTCATCTCTCTCCATCTATCCCCATATCTATCCCCATCTATCTCTTCTCTCTCCATATATCCCCATCTCTCTCCATCTCTCTCCATCTATCCCCTTCTCTCGCCATCTATCTCATCTCTCTGCATCTATCCCCTTCTCTCTCTCAATCTATCTCTTCTCTCTCCATATATCCCCATCTCTCTCCATCTATCCCCATCTCTCTCCATCTATCTCATCTCTCTCCATCTATCCCCTTCTTTATCCATCTCTCTCTCGGGTTCTCTCTGTCTTTCTCACTCTGTCTCTCCATCTTGTTCATGGTATACCACACAACACAATCATCACCTAACAAAAGCTTTAGTCACAGTCACTGAGAGGAAACAGATTCTCACTGACTACTCACACAGGATGAATCTAAGCTAACGTTCAGACTTTCATTAATTCAAACTGAGGCTACTGAAAGAATGTTTTTAGCCTCCATCGTTCTCCCCTCTCTTTCTCTTTATTGGCATGGGAAACATATGTTAACATTGCCAAAGCAAGTGAAGTAGATAATATACAAAAGTGAAATAAACAATACAAATTAACATCTCTCTCATTGTTGACTGTTGTACAGTTTGGAGTTCCTGCCTCGTGCCATGCTATTTGGCATGCTTCGGCAGACAATACATTTTAGAGAGGCAGAAGGGCGAGCGAGGGCAGGGCATGTTTACTGCATCAAGGCGAGAGGCTCTCTTTCATGTGAGCCGTGGTTCCTACATCTGTCTGTCTGTCTGTCTGTCTGTTTACCCCTTCACAGTGAATACGGGAGAAGGCCTAACACACATCTACACATTTGGACACATATTCGCAAAGAGCATGCAAGCACACACGAACGCACACACACACGTACAGACACACACACACATTCTCTCACTCTCAAAAACCGGTGGAGCTGCCACAAGGACAAAACGCAAAGCTCACTCTGAGTATCTACCATGGAACAGCGTGCAGAGAAATGATTGATGCACATTTGAATTAAAGTTCAATTGAAGGACGCAGCCCACAGTTATGGGTCCCATTCATCAACGTAGACCTGAAACACCTTTTGGAGATGAAAAAGGAGCAGAATAAGAGTTCTAAACTAGGAAGACAAAAACATAGAAAGACAATGACTAGAACAGTCGTCTATGGACATAACCATAGAAATACATTTACTAAAAGGGACATCCATGAACAAAAACATAGAAATATAATATCCAAATCTAATCCTATCTAATCCTATGGCCAAAACAGCCCCCAAAAAACATCTAAATCCACAAAACACGTTGTCTACATTTGATCTATTAGGCCTCAGTTATTCTAACCTAAACTTGTAGGCATTTTATTCATTCGGTAAAGACAGACTCAGAAAGTAACAAACATTCCCTGTATCTGAACTACATTGAGTTTGAAAAGCAATAAAGTTGCATTCCCTTCCCTGACATTCCCACAGATATCATATCCCATGGTGATTGTATACATTACATTTCAGTGGAAAGGATTAGCTGCAACATAAAGCTGTGATCAAGTGCTTGTTTGTATGTGTCAATTTAACACCTACATCTGTGATGAAGGTATTGAGTGTCCTCAAACGTGTGTGCGTGCGTGCGTGCGTGCGTGCGTGCGTGCGTGCGTGCGTGCGTGCGTGCGTGCGTGCGTGCGTCAGTAGGATTATCAGAAAAAGATCAACCCAATAAAAACTACATAGCATAACAACAATATGAACAATAACCTCTCCCCCATCTCTCAGAACATGGCCAGTTAGGCCTGAACCCAATCCGGTCTGTGGAAGATCCTCATAATAGCCTGAATGACATTTAAAGGTAATTTCAGATTGAGCCGACATAAGCAGTGTTATACCGTGATTGCGGTCTCTGTGAATGCCGAAAACATTGCCTTTGAAAGGTACATAGGGGAAAATCTAGCCCTAAGTCAGTAGGGGATGCAGAGAGACACTAGAAAGCTTGTCTTCTTCTCATAGTTATTATTGAATACAACAGCAGTCCAGTCTCTATGACTAAAATACTAAATCAATGTCCCCTCAGACACTCTCAAAGAACACTTGCGAGGGAGTGTTCTGACTCAACACTCTTGACTGTGCTGGAACAATACATGCAATAAATCAGAATCTCTAGTTAATTAGTTAGCACCACTCTGACGGGTTGAGTTTGTTCCACTCGAGACATTACACCCACTATGCCATTAGTTTGTTGTGCACTTCCTGCTCCTGTGTCAAGAGCTGATAAAATAGTCCAAATAACATTTCCAATGAATCAGGGACGGTTTTTCCTTGTCTAGTGTTATGGAATAAGTTAGGTAGTTTATGTATTTGCAGCACAATTAGACACTACACTACCACGTCTACACTCTATCCCCAGGTGGCAGTACCAACCGGGTCAGGTGCTGTGCTCTGTCAGGTCTGAATTTTTCATTTTTTGGGGGCATGCCTTTGTGTACTCTCCTTTTTGTATGAATACATTTTCTTCACCAAGAACTGAACAAATTGTAATCCGATGCTGGCCGACCAAGGACTCAAGACTGAGCTGACCCTGAACCCAAGTAAGGTGGCTGTTGCCTGGGCACATGCATACAACATGGTCCGTATGCCCGTACTTCTCATGTAGGTGCACACCTTGAATCAGCTAACAGGCCATTTAGCTAGGCCTAGGACCCCTAGGACCCCTAGGACCCCCTATAACAACTGTAGCAATATCAGTTAGCTAGATTAGTTGGTGCTAGGATCTGTCAAGAGCAATGATAAACTGTATGAGACCAGGCAATCAGTCAACCATGTCATTTATGTTCAGTATGATGTGGGCAGAGGGGAGATGGAGGGAGAGATGGAGTGGGAATGGAGAGAGATGGACAGAAAGATGGAGTGAAGTGGGGGAGGAGAGAGATAGTTTGAAGTGGGCAGAGGGGAGAAGGGGAGGGAGAGGGAGAGGGGAGGAGAGGGGAAGAAATTGTTTACCCTCTGACAAGGTGGAGACACAAGCTACATAATGAGTTGTGACACATGTGTGTGTGCATGTGTATAAATATGTGCATACCTATCTCTTTGTGTAAGCTGGACTGTTTCCTTCAGTAGCAGGTCATTACATGGACAGTGTTCATCATAAAGGAACTTTAGCAGTACAACAGTCAAACTACGGTTTTGATTCATCACTAGTATGAAGGGGCTTTCTGTTGTGGAATGTGTCCCAAATGGCACCTATCTAAATAGTGTTCTACTTTTGTCCAGAGACCTATGGACCGTGGTGAAAAGTAGTGCACAACAAAGGGAATTATGTTTATCTGTGCCTTTGTTCTGGTTAGCATCAAATCAATTGAGACGCCCTCGGGCTAGTATCTCTCATGTTTACACTCTGTTAGGGGTCAGTGCAGATAGTACTGTTCACAGGGTGTGTTTTTATTTTTTTATTTCACCAGGTAGGCTAGTTGAGAACAAGTTCTCATTTGCAACTGCGACCTGGCCAAGATAAAGCAAAGCCGTGCAACAAAAACAACACAGAGTTTCACATGAGATAAACAAACGTACAGTCAATAACACAATAGAAAAGGTCTATGTACAGTGTGTGCAAATGTAGAAGATTAGGGAGGTAATGCAATAAATAGGCCACAGAGGCGGAATAATTACAATTTAGCATTAACACTGGAGTGATAGATGTGCAGATGAAGATGTGCAAGTAGACATACTGGGGTGCAAAAGCGCAAAACAAATAACAATATGGGGATGAGGTAGTTGGGTGTGTTATTTACAGATGGGCTGTGTACAGGTACAGTGATCAGTAAGCTGCTCAGACAACTGATGCTTAAAGTTAGAGAGGGATATATAAGACTCCAGCTTCAGTGATTTTTGCAATTCGTTCCAGCCATTGGCAGCAGAGAACTGGAAGGAAAGGCGGACAAAGTAGGTGTTGGCTTTGGGGACGACCAGTGAAAGATGAGCGAGTGCTATACCTAGCAAAGACTTATAGTTGACCTGGAGCCAGTGGGTTTGGCGACGAATATGTAACGAGAGCCAGCCAACAAGAGCATACAGTTGCAGAGATGGGTATTATATGGGGCTTTGGTGACTAAATGGATGGCACTGTGAAAGACTACATCCACTGAACTCTATCTGAGAAGTAGTTGGTGAACCATGAAGCAGTCATTTGAGAAACCAAGGCTGTTGAGTCTGCCGATAAGAATGCTATGATTGACAAAGTCAAAGCCTTGGCCAGGTCGATGAAGAGGGCTGCACAGTACTGTCTTTTATCGACAGAGGTTATGATATCGTTCAGGACCTTGAGCGTGGATGAGGTGCATCCATGACCAGCTCGGAAACCAGATTACATTGTGGAGAATCTAAATGGGATTCGAAATGGTCTGTGATCTGTTTGTTAACTTGGCTTTCAAAGATTTTTAAAAGGTAGGGCAGGATAGATATAGGTCTATAACAGTTTGGGTCTAGAGTGTCTCCCCCTTCGAAGAGGGTGTTGACCGCGGCAGCTTTCAAATCTTCAGGGATCTCAGATGATACAAAAGAGAGGTTGAGCAGGCTAGTAATAGGGGGTTGCAACAATTTCGGCGGATCATTTTAAAAAGAGAGTGTCCAGATTGTCTAGCACAGCTGATTTGTAGGGATCCAGATTTTGCAGATCTTTCAGAACATCAGCTGTTTGGATTTGGGTGAAGGAGAAGGGGGGGTGGCTTGAGCAAGTTTCTGCAGGGGTGCAGAGCTATTGGCTGAGGTAGGGGTAGCCAGGTGGAAAGCATGGCCGTGCTTTTACACGTGCATTGTTTGCTGTTTGGGGTTTTAGGCTGGGTTTCTGTACAGCACTTTGAGATATCAGCTGATGTACGAAGGGCTATATAAATACATTTGATTTGATTTGATTTGATCTGTAGAAAAATGCTTATAGAAATGATCGATTATTGTAGATTTAACAGCGGTGACAGTGTTTCCTAGCCTCAGTGCAGTGGGCAGCTGGGAGGAGGTGCTCTTATTCTCCATGGACTATACAGTGTCCCAAACTGGATGCCTTTGCTTTCCTAACTGACTTTGTATGTTGGTTACTGACTACCCTGAAAAGTTGCAAATCGAGGGTGGCTATTCGATGCTAATGCAGTTGTCACGAACCGGCTCAAAGCCCATAACAAAAGGGAGACAACGTGGAGATAAGGTATAACAAAATATATATTTAGTAACTAAAGCAACTAAGGAAAATATACAATGGTGTGTGTAATCAGTAATAAGAAGTGTAAGTGAGTGTTTTGCATGCATGAATGTGATAATGCAGGGTGTTGAAAAGATGCTAAAGCAAACAACCAAAAAACCACCAAGAAACACAACAAAATCCATAAAGGTGTCTGCATGGAGAGAGTCTCCCCCATGAATGGGGTAGTGGTGTATTTATCCTGGGAGACACCGGGCCCAGGTGTTTCCCATGTAGCTGACGACCCTCCCAACTCCGCCCACCGGCATCCTAATAAGGAAACAACAAAGAGAGAATACGGCAGACAGAGTGGGAGGGTCGTCACACAGTACACCACAGGATGTTTTTGTGCTGGTCAAGGGCGGTCAAGTCTGGGGTGAACCATGGGCTAAATCTGTTCTTATTTCTACATTTTTTGAATGGGGCATGCTTATTTAGGATGGTGAAGTGTTTTAGAGAGCATTTGACAGTGATGAGGGGTGGTCGTTTGACCCATTACGGACGTAGGCAGTGATCGCTGAGATCCTGGTTGAAGACAGCAGAGGTGTACTTAGAGGGCAAGTTGGTCAGGATTATATTTATTTATTTATTAATTCTTTATTTTACTAGGCAAGTCAGTTAAGAACAAATTCTTATTTACAATGACGGCCTACCCCGGCCAAACCCGTACGACGCTGGGCCAATTGTGCGCCACCCTATATGGACTCCCAATCACGGCCGAATGTGATACAGCCTGGATTCGAACAAGAGTACTGTAGTGATGCCTCTTGCACTGGGGTGCAGTGCCTTAGACCGCTGCGCCACTCGGGAGGGTGCCCATGGTTATGGATTTAGGGTTGTACCTGGTAGGTTCCTTGATAGTTTGTGTGAGATTGAGGGCATGTAGCTTAGATTGTAGGATGGCCGGGGTGTTAAGCACATCCCAGTTTAGGTCACCTAACAGTATGAACTCTGAAGATAGATGGGGGGGCAATCAATTCACATATGGTGTTCAGGTCACAGCTGAGGGCTGAGGAGAGTCTATAGCACGCGGCAACAGTGAGAGTCTTATTCTGGAAAGGTGGATTTTTAAAAGTAGAAGCTCGAATTGTTTGGGCTGAATGACAGAACTCTGCAGGCTATCTCTGCAGTACATTGCAACACCACCACCTTTGGCAGTTCTATCTTGTCGGAATATGTTGTAGTTGGGGATGGAAATTTCTGAATTTTTGGTTGCCTTCCTAAACCAGGAGTCAGACGTGGCTAGGACATCAGGGTTGGCAGAGTGTGCTAAAGCAGTGAATAAAACAAACTTTGGGAGGAGGCTTCTGATGTTAACATGCATGAAACCAAGGCTTTTACGGTTACAGAAGTCAACAAATGAGAGCGCCTTGGGGATAGGTGTGGTGCTGGGGGCTACAGAGCCTGGGTTAACCTCTACATCACCAGAGGAACAGAGGAGGAGTAGGATAAGGGAACGGCTAAAGGCTTTAAGAACTGGTCTTCTATTACGTTGGGAACAGAGAATAAAGGAGCAGATTTCTGAGCAATGGAAGAATAGATTCAGGGCATAATGTACAGACAAGGGTATGGTAGGATATGAGTACAGTGGAGGTAAACCTAGGCATTGAGTGAGGGTAAGAGCGGTTGTGTCTCAGGAGGCACCAGTTAAGCCAGGTGAGGTCTCTGCATGTGCGGAGGGTGCGACAAAAGAGCTATCTAAGGCATTTAGGGTGGGGCTGGGTCCTCGACAGTGAAATAAAACAATAATAACTAACCTAAACAGCAGAAGACAAGGCATATTGACATTAGGGAGAGGCATGTGTAGCCGAGTGATCATAGGGTCCAAAATGAGCAGCAATAGGTGAGTCAGGGAGCCGTTCGGTAGTCATTACTACACTAGGCGAGCTGGAGACACATTTCAGAAAGCTAGCGGACCGTGGTCAGCCAACGGGTCTTCTGCTACATCGCAACAGAAAATCCTGTTGAAACCACTTCGGATGATTACGTGGCCAGACCAGTCGTGATGGATCGGCGGGGCTCCATGTTGGTAATAAAGGGTCCAGGCCAATTGGCAAAAGAGATATTGTAGCCCAAGAATTAGCTGGTAGACCTATTCGGCTAGCCAGGAGATGGGCCTAACTTGAGGCTAGCTCAAGGCTAACTGCTGCTTGCTTCGGGACAGAGGCATTAGCCAGGAGTAGCCACTTGCATTGCAGCTAGCTAGCAGCGATGATCCGGTGTAATGGTCCAGAGCTTGCGGCAGAAATCCGTAGATGTGGTAGAGAATAAGCAGTCCGATATGCTCTGGGTTGATATCACGCTGTGCAGACTGACAGGTATTGACCGAGCTGAGGCTGGCTGGTGCCCGAGTTAACGGTGATTACCGCTAGCAGTGGCTAACTAGCTTCGGGATGGGGGTTCCAGTTCTAAAGTATAAAAATATGAGATCTGTACCACATTGGGTGAGGCGGGTTGCAAGAGAGTATATTCAGTCCGTAGATGGAAAGTGAGATTAAAATATATACGAAGTATGTGCAAGAAAAACAGAGAGCGATTATTTACATGTGACAAGACAGGACAAGACAAAATGCACGTCTGACTGCTACGCCACCTTGGAAAATGATGTGTGTGTGTGTGTGTTTGTGATATGCATAGTGTGCGTGTGTGAGTATGTGCGTGCGTGTGTGTGCATCTGAGAGTATCTACACCTGGGACTGTATAGCAACAGGACTGGGGCCCACTGCTCCTCTCTGACCTATGGTAATGACAACCTGCATGCTCCTTATTAGCACAAACAGGATGCCTACAGATGTAGGATTTCAATTTTAGACAGATTGATAGAGCAGGAAAATAATCCTGCAGTAAAAGGAAATGGGAATGATTATGTGGATTATAATGAATGGACATTTTTGTAGGGGTTGATACATTTTTCCTTAGGGCAACTCAAGTATGAAATTTGAAAGTGGAAATTAGAAACCTTACATGCCTTTTTAAAACTGAAATACACCACAAGTATGCAATTTACAAAATTTGCAGCAACAAAAGTGGTATCAAATTAAGATCCTACATCTGTATTCACATTTATAACACATAAGAGAAAGAAAACACACAAACATACACACAGTGACACACACACCTACACACAGAGATACATAAACAGCCACGTAGGAATCCAGCAGTTTTTACCAGACTATTGGTTGATATCCCTCATGAGTCTGCATGCCAAATGGAAGAGAGATTAACACAGAGATTAGACAGACTCCAGACTGCTATCAAAAGGCTGCATGCATCTACCCAACCTCTTTTTGCACAGACACACACTGGATCGATGTGTGGAATGGCAGACACAAATTATCATTTAAAAACGATCATTCTTGGGATAAGACAAAACAAAAAAATCACAATGAATATGTGCTGAATTTAATTAAATTAAGTCAAGCATTATTTTATCTGATGGGGGAGATAATTTGTCCCTCTTTGGCTGCCAGAGGACTGAGAATCAGGAATCAAGGTAAGACCCAAGTGCAGACTGTGTGAAGTAACAATGTGTATTGTAACCACAGGGGTCAGGCAGGCAGAGGTCGGAAATCCAGAGGTGGAGCAAAGGTACAGGACGGCAGGCAGAGAGAATGGGGAGAAGCAGGCGCTGAGGCAAACCACTGGTAGGATTGAACAAACAAGACGAACTGTCACAGACAGGTATAAATACACAGGGGATAATGGGGAAGATGGGCGACACCTGGAGCGGGGTGGGGACAATCACAGAGACAGGTGAAACAGATCAGAGCGTGACACTGAGGGTGTGTGTGTAGCCTGGTAATTCATTTGTGCCAATGGGGTACCTTGTAATGCTGGGTATTTTACTCCTCTCCCCTCTCTTTCTCTGTGACTGTCAGGACAGAACAGGATCCTACCGCACGCACGCACGCACGCACACACACGCACACACACACAGTCACCCAGGTGAAGGGGAGGACAGACATGCAGTAGTCCCAGAGAGGAAGTGTCTGTTGGAGCATGATGGGTAATTATTATTAGCAGGGTCATTATAGCGCTCAGGACTCTACTATACTCCATATTTCCTCCTCTCCAATCTGCACTGAGCAGTCAGTCAGCCCCTCGCTTTCTCTCTCGATGGCTCACTCTGTTTCTGTTTCTCTCACCGTTTGTTCCCATTCCCTCTCTCGATCTCTCTACATCTCTCTCTCCATCTCTCTCTCCATCTCCATCTCTCTCTCCATCTCTCTCTCCATCTCTCTGCATCTCCCTCTCCATCTCTCTCTCCATCTCTCTGCATCTCTCTCTATCTCTCTCTGCATCTCTCTCTCCATCTCTCTCTCCATCTCTCTCTGCATCTCTCTCTCCATCTCTCTGTCTCTCTCTCATCAGTTCATTTCTGAAATGTCTTTTTTGGCTTGATGAAACACAATCTTTGCCAAAGCCTGTAAACAACAACAAACCAGTGAGCAGAAGCATCGATAAAAGTAATTATAAAAGAAGATGAATAGAGAACAAGAGATAAAGGAGAAGTATTAGCCAGAGAAATTATCTTACATACATATCTGTGTCTGTCTGACAGAGAGGCTGTGTTAGAGATGCAGGCCCAAAGTCACAGCCATTACTTCTTATTCTAGTTAGATGATGTATATCTATATATACTGTATTATGGAGACTCGGTTACGGTTGAACCAGGGTTACACGGAACCCAAACCGGCTGGGTGCGTGAACTATTGTGCATAAATGTATTTAGTCCCCCCACACCAAACTTGATCATGACACACAGGTTAAAATATCAAAACTAACTCTGAACCAATGACATTAATTTGGGGACAGGTCGAAAAGCATTAAACATGTATGGCAATTTAGCTAGTTAACTTGCACTTGCTAGCTAATTTCTCCTATTTAACTAGCTTGCTGTTGCTAGCTAATTTGTCCTGGGATATAAACATTGAGTTGTTATTTTACCTGAAATGCACAAGGTCTTCTACTCCGACAATTAATCCACACATAAAACGGCCAACCGAATCATTTCTAGTCATCTCTCCTTCTTCCAGGCTTTTTCATATTTGAAATTGTATGGTGATTGGCATCTACACTTTTACCAAGACAACCAGCAAAACATTTAGTCTTTCAATCACCCATGTGGGTATAACCAATGAGGAGATGGCACATGGGTATATTCTTCTATAAACCAATGAGGAGATGGGAGAGGCAGGACTTGCAGCGCGATCTGCGTCAGATATAGGAATGAGTTCTATTTTAGCCCTTGGCATCGCAGACACTCGTTGGCGCGCGATCAGTCTGGGTGCAATAATTGAATAACAAGGATTTCTAAATGTATTTTTCAACGCTCGCGACGTGTCCAGTCTGGTCAGCATGTTAGGGTAAAGATTAGGGTTAAGGTTAGAGTCAGGGTTAGGGTTGAGCCGGGATGTGGAGATGAAGCTAGGGTTAGGGTTCGTGTAAGGTTTAGGGTTAAGGTTAGAGTCAGGGATAGGGTTAAGGTTGAGCCGGGATGTGGACATGAAGTTAGGGTTATAAGGGCTAGATTAATTCAATTTAACCTTCGACAATTGCAAAGCATAACTATTGGTTTTTGTTTGGCAGTTGTCAGAGGTGTAACTAAGTGTGTGCTCTTGTGGTCATTGTCACAGAACCACACCAACTTGTGTTGAAAGTTGAGAACGAGAATGTGTAAGCCATATGAAAATAATGACAATCAAATTGAAAATCATTAAACAAAATAATCGGGATTTATATCGGCCTAATGGATTAAAGGCTGATTACGTCCCATACTCCAGTGTTTGAACTTATCCCATGCAGCCGTGTTTTCTACTAATTGGAATGTCTGTGATAGGTATAACGCCAGGAACCACTTGTGGATTTGACAGCTCTGTAATTCTCACGTTTACATTCAGACACGGGCTGCATCCCAAATGGCATTATGGGTAATAAGGTTCCATCTGGGGCTCAACCACTCTCTTCAGATCTGCTGCAGGTGTCAAAGAGACAAGCTCAGAGTGTTCCGTGCTCTCTCTCTGTGTGTGTGTGTGTGTGTGTGTGTGTGTGTGTGTGTGTGTGTGTGTGTGTGTGTGTGTGTGTGTGTGTGTGTGTGTGTGTGTGTGTGTGTGTGTGTGTGTGTGTGTGTGTGTGTGTGTGTGTGTGTGTGTGTGTGTGTGTGTGTGTGTGTGTGTGCGTGCCTTGCGTCCGTGTAATCGTGCATTTGTGTGTGTGTGTAGTTTCAAATACGTTTTTGTCAACGTGAGAAGGTTGATAAAAGGCTGTTTAGGTAAGTAAGGTAAAAGTGTAATGTGTCCATAAAGCAGGTGGCCCATTGTCTCCATTCACAGACCGGTGGAGGAATCAGCCCGCCACTCAGCAGTACAGTCCTACCCCCCACTAGGCCTACCCCACACTGAGCAACAGGCAGGTAAAGCCTACCCAACTGGGAGCTGCATAACTTAGAAGTACTTAGTCCTGTGGAGGAAGCGTGGGAACAGGGTAAAGGGTTCATGACGACAGGGAGTTCCTCATGAGCTCCTCACTCTCCCCCCAGTCCATGTCCTAATGTATGCTATACCAGATCTGTTCCATTCCACAGCATGCACACACACACGCTTGTGCACGTAGGCACCCATGCACATGACGCAAGCACACACTCATAGATAGTGTGTGTATTATGTCTCTCTGTTGGCTGTCATTACTCCTGTAGTGCAGGGATCATCAACTAGATTCAGCCACGGGACAATCTTTTCTTCATTTCTAGACGGCAAATTGGCCGCAAGAAGCCCAAACAGATATAATGTTAAACTAAAACATAATCATTTTAAACCTTGCTTACAATTATATACAATCACGTGTCTCTATTATGCGTGAGAATACTTGGAGATGATTTCCTGGTGTTTTTTGTGTATTACGTCCAACAAAAAATAAAAGTGTTTTGGGAATTTTTTGCTCAGAAAACTTGAGGGGCCAAATAAAACCCCCCACCAGTTGGGGAACCCTGCTATAAAGCAGCTTCAGAGTGTCAGGATTCCAGGAAGAAGGAAGAGTCTGTATTCTAAATGGCATCTTATTCCTTATGTGTTCCGGTCAAACGTAATGCACTAAAGGGAACAAGGTCCAATATTTAAAACAATATAGCCCATTTTGACTTTGTGGCTGTGGTAACTAGTGGTTAACGCATTAACCCAACCCTAACCTTCAAGTTTACTAAACCAATCATGATAAGTAAAACCAATCGATTTTTCCCTATCTTTGGGAGTATTTCATTGCCATGGTCAGTGACCCTGAGCTTCATCTTACACCTGCAATGTTTACAAAGAGCCCAGTGATAATGAAAAAATGTATCATCCCAAAAAGTTATTTAAAAATCTAAATTGAATCTAATTGAACATAAGGCTGATAAATTGGATTGGTGGAATGTGATATTTAGAGTATGGCTAATACTGAGCTGGGCTGTCCAAATGTAAAATGAGCTGTTGGACCTAAACTAATTAGATATTTGCCAAATCCTCTTATCCAAACTGTGTTGAGAGTGGCTGTGTCCAAAGTTGCACCCTATTCAGTATATAGTGCAATTATTTTGACCAGGGCCCATTGGCCTCTAGTTAAGAGTAGTGTTCTAATCTATCTAGGGAATAGAGTGCCATTTTGGATACAGTTAGTGATTACAGGCAGCGAAAATGACACGAGAGGCAAAATATACATATAAAAGAAAAAAATCTAACTGACCTAGAAAATAGTTTACAATTCCAGACAGTTTTATACTGTGGACAGGATCAGGGCTGGTTTTCACAAAGGGTGCTGATCTTGGATCAGTTCCATATGTACTGTATGTGCACATACATGTAATCGTATAAATTGTGATCTCAAAGGCATGACTGATCCTGTATCAGCACTCCTACTCTGAGATTATTGATACATATGGCCCCAGGACTTCGTGGTCATATGGAAGTTACAATGGAGAACCGAGTAAAATAAGTATCACAATAAAGAGAGTGGGAGGAGTGTAATAGGTAGTAAACCCAGAATAGAGGGACATGTGATGCCTCATACTGTCATGTTTTGTCATTTATTATCACGTCTTGTCCCTGTGCTTCCCATTCTATTCGTTTCCCTCTGCTGGTCTTATTAGGTTCTTTCCCTCTTTCTATCCCTCTCTCTCCCCCCTCCCTCTCTCACTCTCTCGCTCTCTCTTCTCTCTATCGTTCCGTTCCTGCTCCCAGCTGTTCCTATTCCCCCTAATCATCATTTAGCCTTCCCACACCTGTTCCCGATCCTTTTCCCTGATTAGAGTCCCTATTTCTCTCCTTGTTTCCCGTTTCTGCCCTGTCGGTTCCTTGTCTAGAATTCACCGTGCTGTGTTTGTGTATCGCCCTGTCGTGTCGTGTTTTCCTCAGATGCTGCGTGGTGAGCAGGTGTCTGAGTCTGTTTGGTTCAAGTGCCTTCCCGAGGCAACCTGCTGTTCACCTGCTGTTCAAGATCGAGTCTCCAGTTTGTCCTCGTCATTTCGAGTGAAAGTTGTGTTTTTTTGATTGTATTTACTTTACTGGATTAAAGACTCTGTTTTCGCCAAGTCGCTTTTGGGTCCTCTTTCACCTGCATGACAGAAGGAACCGACCAAGGAATGGACCCAGCGACTTCAGACGCTCGTTACACTGCCGTCGAGATCCAAGGAGCCATGCTCGGCAGACACGAGCAGGAATTGTCTGCTGCTCGCCATGCCGTGGAGAACCTGGCCGCTCAGGTTTCCGACCTCTCTGGACAGTTCCAGAGTCTTCGTCTCGTGCCACCTGTTACTTCCTGGCCTGCCGAGCCTCCAGAACCTAGGGTTAATAACCCACCTTGCTACTCCGGGCAGCCCACTGAGTGCCGCTCCTTTCTCACGCAGTGTGAGATTGTGTTCTCTCTCCAACCCAACACATACTCTAGAGAGAGAGCTCGGGTTGCTTACGTCATTTCACTCCTTACTGGCCGGGCTCGAGAATGGGGCACAGCTATCTGGGAGGCAAGGGCTGATTGCTCTAACAAGTACCAGAACTTTAAAGAGGAGATGATTCGGGTTTTTGACCGTTCAGTTTTTGGTAGGGAGGCTTCTAGGGCCCTGGCTTCCCTATGCCAAGGTGAACGGTCCATAACGGATTATTCTATTGAGTTTCGCACTCTTGCTGCCTCTAGTGAGTGGAACGAGCCGGCGCTGCTCGCTCGTTTTCTGGAGGGACTCCACGCAGTGGTTAAGGATGAGATTCTCTCCCGGGAGGTTCCTTCAGATGTGGACTCTTTGATTGCTCTCGCCATCCGCATAGAACGACGGGTAGATCTTCGTCACCGGGCTCGTGGAAGAGAGCTCGCATCAACGGTGTTTCCCTGCTCCGCATCGCAACCATCTCCCTCCTCTGGCTCAGAGACTGAGCCCATGCAGCTGGGAGGGATTCGCATCTCGACTAAGGAGAGGGAACGGAGGATCACCAACCGCCTGTGCCTCTATTGCGGAGTTGCTGGACATTTTGTTAATTCATGTCCAGTAAAAGCCAGAGCTCATCAGTAAGCGGAGGGCTACAGGTGAGCGCAACTACTCAAGTCTCTCCATCAAAATCCTGCACTACTTTGTCGGTCCATCTACGCTGGACCGGTTCGGGTGCTACATGTAGTGCCTTGATAGACTCTGGGGCTGAGGGTTGTTTCATGGACGAAGCATGGGTTCGGAAACATGACATTCCTTTCAGAGAGTTAGAGAAGCCTACGCCCATGTTCGCCTTAGATGGTAGTCATCTTCCCAGTATCAGATTTGAGACACTACCTTTAACCCTCACAGTATCTGGTAACCACAGTGAGACTATTTCTTTTTTGATTTTTCGTTCACCGTTTACACCTGTTGTTTTGGGTCATCCCTGGCTAGTATGTCATAATCCTTCTATTAATTGGTCTAGTAATTCTATCCTATCCTGGAACGTTTCTTGTCATGTGAAGTGTTTAATGTCTGCCATCCCTCCCGTTTCTTCTGTCCCTACTTCTCAGGAGGAACCTGGCGATTTGACAGGAGTGCCGGAGGAATATCATGATCTGCGCACGGTCTTCAGTCGGTCCCGAGCCAACTCCCTTCCTCCTCACCGGTCGTATGATTGTAGTATTGATCTCCTTCCGGGGACCACTCCTCCTCGGGGTAGACTATACTCTCTGTCGGCTCCCGAACGTAAGGCTCTCGAGGATTATTTGTCTGTGTCTCTTGACGCCGGTACCATAGTGCCTTCTTCCTCTCCGGCCGGGGCGGGGTTCTTTTTTGTTAAGAAGAAGGACGGTACTCTGCGCCCCTGCGTGGATTATCGAGGGCTGAATGACATAACGGTTAAGAATCGTTATCCGCTTCCCCTTATGTCATCAGCCTTCGAGATTCTGCAGGGAGCCAGGTGCTTTACTAAGTTGGACCTTCGTAACGCTTACCATCTCGTGCGCATCAGAGAGGGGGACGAGTGGAAAACGGCGTTTAACACTCCGTTAGGGCATTTTGAGTACCGGGTTCTGCCGTTTGGTCTCGCCAATGCGCCAGCTGTTTTTCAGGCATTAGTTAATGATGTTCTGAGAGACATGCTGAACATCTTTGTTTTTGTCTATCTTGACGATATCCTGATTTTTTCTCCGTCACTCGAGATTCATGTTCAGCACGTTCGACGTGTTCTACAGCGCCTTTTAGAGAATTGTCTCTACGTAAAGGCTGAGAAGTGCTCTTTTCATGTCTCCTCCGTTACTTTTCTCGGTTCCGTTATTTCCGCTGAAGGCATTCAGATGGATTCCGCTAAGGTCCAAGCTGTCAGTGATTGGCCCGTTCCAAGGTCACGTGTCGAGTTGCAGCGCTTTTTAGGTTTCGCTAATTTCTATCGGCGTTTTATTCGTAATTTCGGTCAAGTTGCTGCCCCTCTCACAGCTCTTACTTCTGTCAAGACGTGTTTTAAGTGGTCCGGTTCCGCCCAGGGAGCTTTTGATCTTCTAAAAGAACGTTTTACGTCCGCTCCTATCCTCGTTACTCCTGACGTCACTAGACAATTCATTGTCGAGGTTGACGCTTCAGAGGTAGGCGTGGGAGCCATTCTATCCCAGCGCTTCCAGTCTGACGATAAGGTTCATCCTTGCGCTTATTTTTCTCATCGCCTGTCGCCATCTGAGCGCAACTATGATGTGGGTAACCGTGAACTGCTCGCCATCCGCTTAGCCCTAGGCGAATGGCGACAGTGGTTGGAGGGGGCGACCGTTCCTTTTGTCGTTTGGACAGACCATAAGAACCTTGAGTACATCCGTTCTGCCAAACGACTTAATGCCCGTCAAGCTCGTTGGGCGTTGTTTTTCGCTCGTTTCGAGTTTGTGATTTCTTACCGTCCGGGTAGCAAGAACACCAAGCCTGATGCCTTATCCCGTCTGTTTAGTTCTTCTGTGGCTTCTACTGATCCCGAGGGGATTCTTCCTTATGGGTGTGTTGTCGGGTTAACAGTCTGGGGAATTGAAAGACAGGTTAAGCAAGCACTCACGCACACTGCGTCGCCGCGCGCTTGTCCTAGTAACCTCCTTTTCGTTCCTGTTTCCACTCGTCTGGCTGTTCTTCAGTGGGCTCACTCTGCCAAGTTAGCTGGTCATCCCGGTGTTCGAGGCACTCTTGCGTCTATTCGCCAGCGCTTTTGGTGGCCGACTCAGGAGCGTGACACGCGCCGTTTCGTGGCTGCTTGTTCGGACTGCGCGCAGACTAAGTCGGGTAACTCTCCTCCTGCCGGTCGTCTCAGACCGCTCCCCATTCCTTCTCGACCATGGTCTCACATCGCCTAGACTTCATTACCGGTCTGCCTTTGTCTGCGGGGAAGACTGTGATTCTTACGGTTGTCGATAGGTTCTCTAAGGCGGCACATTTCATTCCCTCGCTAAACTTCCTTCCGCTAAGGAGACGGCACAAATCATTATCGAGAATGTATTCAGAATTCATGGCCTCCCGTTAGACGCCGTTTCAGACAGAGGCCCGCAATTCACGTCACAGTTTTGGAGGGAGTTCTGTCGTTTGATTGGTGCGTCCGTCAGTCTCTCTTCCGGGTTTCATCCCCAGTCTAACGGTCAAGCAGAGAGGGCCAATCAGACGATTGGTCGCATACTACGCAGCCTTTCTTTCAGAAACCCTGCGTCTTGGGCAGAACAGCTCCCTGGGCAGAATACGCTCACAATTCGCTTCCTTCGTCTGCTACCGGGTTATCTCCGTTTCAGAGTAGTCTGGGTTACCAGCCTCCTCTGTTCTCATCCCAGCTTGCCGAGTCCAGCGTTCCCTCCGCTCAAGCGTTTGTCCAACGTTGTGAGCGCACCTGGAGGAGGGTGAGGTCTGCACTTTGCCGTTACAGGGCACAGACTGTGAGAGCCGCCAATAAACGCAGGATTAAGAGTCCAAGGTATTGTTGCGGCCAGAGAGTGTGGCTTTCCACTCGCAACCTTCCTCTTACGACAGCTTCTCGTAAGTTGACTCCGCGGTTCATTGGTCCGTTCCGTGTCTCCCAGGTCGTCAATCCTGTCGCTGTGCGACTGCTTCTTCCGCGACATCTTCGTCGCGTCCATCCTGTCTTCCATGTCTCCTGTGTCAAGCCCTTTCTTCGCACTCCCGTTCGTCTTCCCTCCCCCTCCCGTCCTTGTCGAGAGCGCACCTATTTACAAGGTACATAAGATCATGGACATGCGTTCTCGGGGACGGGGTCACCAATACTTAGTGGATTGGGAGGGTTACGGTCCTGAGGAGAGGAGTTGGGTTCCGTCTCGGGACGTGCTGGACCGTTCACTCATTGATGATTTCCTCCGTTGCCGCCAGGATTCCTCCTCGAGTGCGCCAGGAGGCGCTCGGTGAGTGGGGGGTACTGTCATGTTTTGTCATTTATTATCACGTCTTGTCCCTGTGCTTCCCATTCTATTCGTTTCCCTCTGCTGGTCTTATTAGGTTCTTTCCCTCTTTCTATCCCTCTCTCTCCCCCTCCCTCTCTCACTCTCTCGCTCTCTCTTCTCTCTATCGTTCCGTTCCTGCTCCCAGCTGTTCCTATTCCCCTAATCATCATTTAGCCTTCCCACACCTGTTCCCGATCCTTTTCCCTGATTAGAGTCCCTATTTCTCTCCTTGTTTCCCGTTTCTGCCCTGTCGGTTCCTTGTCTAGAATTCACCGTGCTGTGTTTGTGTATCGCCCTGTCGTGTCGTGTTTTCCTCAGATGCTGCGTGGTGAGCAGGTGTCTGAGTCTGTTTGGTTCAAGTGCCTTCCCGAGGCAACCTGCTGTTCACCTGCTGTTCAAGATCGAGTCTCCAGTTTGTCCTCGTCATTTCGAGTGAAAGTTGTGTTTTTTTGATTGTATTTACTTTACTGGATTAAAGACTCTGTTTTCGCCAAGTCGCTTTTGGGTCCTCTTTCACCTGCATGACACATACAGGCCCCAACTGTTTTTATACAGAGAGTGAATGAAAAAGAGAGAGAGGAGTGAGAAAGAGAGCGAGAGCGAGACAGTCAGACAGACAGAGGAGAGAGACACACAAAGGAGAGAGACAGTATTGAGAGAGAGAGAGACACACACACACACATACAGGAGACAGACAGAGAGAGAGAGAAGAGAGAGATTGTCACACACACACACACACACACACACACACACACACACACACACACACACACACACACACACACACACACACACACACACACACACACACACACACACACACACACACACACACACACACACACACACACACACACACACACACACACACACACACACACACAGGAGACAGACAGAGAGAGAAGAGAGAGATTGTCACACACACACACACACACACACACACACACACACACACACACACACACACACACACACACACACACACACACACACACACACACACACACACACACACACACACACACACACACACACACACACACACACACACACACACACAGGAGAGAGACTGAGACAGAGAGAGAAGAGAGAGAGAGAGTCACACACACAAATGAGTGATATATAGAGAGGGAGAGAGGGATAGAGATGGATAAGTTAGAACCAATTGTTTTCAGGAACCAAAAGTGTTTCTATAAGTCAGCATAAGTGATACCCTATCACCCTGTGGGATACTGAACTAGCACATAATTGAAATATCATCATTCAATTGTTGTCATTTTATAGGCAACATATTCTTGGAAGGCGGAAATTTTTCAACGCATCCAATGTTAATGAATGTAAAGAGTAAAACTTGTTAATTTACAAGTTGACCCTTCACCATCCCAAACAGAATAACAAATAGGCCACATTTTCTCCTCTAGCGCTCCCTGGCTTCAGGAGAAAATAAAATCTAATTCATCTGAAACTGTGCTGCTCTCTCTGTCTCCGCCAGGTCCCGACAAATACACTACAGGGGTTGTGTGCTCAGTTAATAAAATGTGAATAAATATAATATGAAAGAAAGAGGGAAAAAAAAGATAAGAAAACTGTTGATTGCTGCTCCTTGATTCATATTCACGCTGCAAGGCCATCGCTCTCAGATGACTGATCTTAAACAGATTCCGTGCCGCTCGTCTCGCCACATGACCGGCGCTCCCATCAGCAGATTTTCTGTGTCATGTATCAAAGCTGGGTGGTAAATACGAACCCCCTGGCCGTTCGCTGGTTGGCTCCTGTAATCTCAGCGCCGCTCGTTCGCTACCTTAGCAAGCGATAGGTTGGGCGGGCACGCGTCAGGTAGGCAGGCAGACCCGGTGTGCGTCCCAAATGGCACCCTATTCCCTTTATAGTGCCCATTAGTTCTGGTCAAAAGTAGTGATATATATAGGGAGCAGGGTGCCATTTGGGACTAGCCCCAGGCAGGTGCTGTGGCGGTGAATCACTGGTAGCAGGCTCTATACATCAGGGGGACATAGCCTGTCAGAGCGTGAATGGGTTTTGTCATGAATGAATAACTACCACAAATGTGGTGGGTTGCGGTTGCGGGCGGGCCCGGGTTGGGAAGGGAGAGCTTTACCCTGCTAAGCCTTTTCATCTCCTCTGATCCACACCCAGGGGCACTGGGAAATATAAACAGCATCTTCTCTTCTTCAGGAGGGAAGGAAGGAAGACAAAGGGATGGGATGACAGAGGAGAGAGAGAGAGAGAGAGCGAGGGAGACATACATATATATTGTAACAGGAAGTGTTGGGTTGTTAATCTAACAGTAGGAGTGTGACAGACACTGTAGGCTACTTGAGGGAGAGTGCAAGTGTGCTTGACTAATATTGAGTGTGTAGTCTGAGTGTACTGTGTAGTGTACAGTGTGTTGTCTCTTCTGGCAATATAGTGCACGCTCAAACACAGCTGTTCCTTTTCAGAAGGGACTTTATTTCATACAGAAGAGATACTTAAAGGGTTAAAGGGCCGGATCCATCGGTATGTTGACCTGTCTGTGTGTTAAAAAGCTTGTGCTCTGTCACACTCCCACATCTTCATTGGTTATAGCGCTCTACAGTAACAATGTCTTCTACTTCTATTTCTTCCTTTTTTACTTTGCTACCAAAGGGATGACACACACGTGTGTACTTTTCCTCACTACCCAAAATGTCCTCCTGCTGCTTTCCCATCTGCCCTGCAATTCTCTCTCTCTCATGACAGGTGGTGTTCTGAGCCATCTAGAATGGCAATCAATGGATTCAAGGTCTAGAGCACCAGGCAACTAGAGAGATTAGCACAAGTATCACAGTTTCAGGCTTCCGCTCCTCTCCCTGACCTTCTAACCTTCATGGTCTGGTCACGTGGACAAACACACAAACACACACACACACAAATCTTCTGACCTCCTGTCAACAAGCTCCCCCCCACACCTCTAACTACTGCCTGTCCTCTCTCCTCTCCGCTCCTCTCTCTCTTCTCTCCTCTGTCTGTCTCCTCTGCTGTAAACCAGCTGATTTATGTATTTACAGGGACACGGAACAATGAAAAACCTTATTAGGTGTCATGATATTCATTGTACATGATCAAGGTTAAGGCATGAGTTCTAACATGGGCCTGCTGCAGCAGCATAAAATGCTGTGTTTGTTTGTGTGTGTGTGTGTGTGTGTGGGGGGGGGGGGGGGGGTTCCTGCACCAGCCTACTGGTTCCCAATGACCAGCTGGGTAATCGATCATAAAATCCGCTGACTGGTTGAGGCCGACTGGTGCGTTCCAGGAAAGAGAGGAGAAGGCCCAGTAATGTGTGAGGGACATTAACTAAGTTAATGGTTGTTAGGGTGTGTGGGTGGGGAGTTGGGGGGGTGTGCGTGGTATGCGTGTGTTTGTGTGCGTGCGTGCGTGCAGAACAAAATGTGTGTGTGTATGTGTGGGTACATGTGTGGGTACATGTGTGGGTACATGTGTGGGTACATGTGTGGGTATATGTGTGGGTACATGTGTGGGTACATGCATGCTTGTGGAGGATATTATGTATTTGTTTAGGTATGTAAAGACATGTGTGAAAAGTACTTTACAAACCATGCAGTTGTTTAGATCTATCCAATCTCATGTTGAATTATTATTTCAGAAACTTCATTTGTACCCGATTATGCTTTTATGAGGCATCTGACACCATACTACATACAACACACACAGAGAGCCCTATGGGCCCTGGTCAAAGTAGTGCACAACAAAGGGAATAGGCAGCCATTTGGGATGCATCCTGGGTTAGTTTGTTATCTCTGAGGAGTGTTTACTAGCCATTCATGGGAACAGCCCTCTACTAAATAACTATTCCTTTCTCAACACTATCCCAAGTTGCACTCTATTTCATACATAGTGCTCTACTCTTTACCAAGATCCTATGGGCCCTGTTCTCAACCTATTCCCTTTATAGTGCACTACTTTTGACCGTAGGCCAAGATGCACCCTATTCCCTATAGTGCATTACTTTTTTGCACTATGTAGGGAATAGGGTGCAATTTGGGATGCAATCTACGCTCTCTATTGGCTCAACGGCGGTGGGGGCGGGGCTCCCAGGCAGGGCGCCAAGGGGGCGGGATGACCAATCTGTCAACTCTGTTTGAGAGGTCCATTCACAACCCACTGTGCACCAGGGTGGGAGCAGGGTGGTTGAGAAATGTGCTTGATGACAAATGAAGATCGTTAATACCATACTGTGGTGCAGATGTGCTCTTCTACCACACACTTTAAGCCTTCAGAAGTAACACAGACAGCCAATAGGTAGGTACTAAACTGTCACTGTGTGGTACTCTTCCCGCACCATTTCTCTACCCCCTAACCATACGGAGCCTGAATGGGCCCCATAGAGCAGCCTTACTTCATTCACTATTTCCAGTCTATGACGGAGTCATTCAGGCTCACTCACCACTACCATGTCAGGCGACTGTACCCTGCAGAAGTACGGTCCCATCCCAAATCCCATAGTCCCTTGTCCCCCACCCAGCCCTTCAAGTGATTGGCTATTGGCTAGAGCCATGAAAAGCGTGCACCCTGGGTAAAGTCGCACGGTCGTGTTTTATTAATGTGTGGAGAAGCATTCATTCAGTCGCTCCGTTTGAGACGAAGACACAATCCGCTCGGTGGTAAACACAGATTTAATGGTCCCTGGCTTGTGTTCCTTGTCTCACAGTAACAGCTAGTACCGACAGCTAGTGGCCTGCCTGGGAACATGTATAAGAAATGAACAACAAGGACAAGTCAGTCACGGGAATCACTGAGCAGGAAAAAGAAGTAGAGCACAGTGAATGTCTCAAATGAGATTTAGAAGGCAAAGGGATGACTAGTGTGCTAAGTCAAGCTTCAGTTCCTTGGCATGCATATCACCAAGTCCCTGAAATGGTCCCAGCAGAAGGTGCCAGTGGTGGAAAAGTACAAGAAAATTTGAATAGTAAAGAAAAGTACAGATACCCCCCCAAAAAGTACTTAAGTAGAACATTAACGTATTCTTACTGAAGTACTTAACACCAATGGAAGACGCAAGCATTTTGCTACTCCCGCATACCATCTGCTAAACATGTGTATGTGACAAATAAACATGTGATTTGATTTGAACAGCAAGTCTTCAACCTCAGGAAGCTGAAGAAATGCAACATGGCCCCTAAGACCCTCACAAACGTCTACAGATGCACAAATATCATACCTCCAAGACCAGAGGTGGAAAGAAACACTCAATTGTCATACTTGAGTAAAAGTAAAAAATACCTTAATAGAAAATGACTCAGGTAAAAGTGAAAGTCACCCAGTAAAATATTACTTGAGTAAAAGGTTCAACGTATTTGGTTTTAAATATACTTAAGTATCAAAAGTAAATGTAATTGTTAAAATATACATAAAATAAATTATTTCAAATTTCTTATATTAAGCAAACCAGACGGCACAATTGTCTTGTTTTTTTATTTTATTTACCGATATCAAGGGGCAAACTCCAGCACTCAGACATAATTTACAAGCTAAGCATTTGTGTTTAGTGAGTCCGCCAGGTCAAAGGCAGTAGGGATGACCTAGGATGTTCTCTTGATAAGTGTATGACTTAGACCATTGTCCTGTCCTGCTAAGCACATACTTTCCTGTCCTGCTAAGCACATACTTTCCTGTCCTGCTAAGTAGTATTTTGGGTGCCAGGAAAAATAAATTGAGCAAAAAGTACATTATTTTCTTTCGGAATGTAGTGGAGTTCAAGTAAATGTTGTCAAAATATAAATAGTAAAGTATAGATACACACAAAAAAAACGACTTAAGTAGTACTATAAAGTATTATTACTTACAGTAAGTACTTTACACCGCTGCCAAAGACATGCTAACCTCTCACCATTACAACAGCCGAGGTTAGCATGATTGTGGGGGGGTATGATATTTATGTCTCGGTATCTTTCTCACTCATCATTATTCGCGATTCAGTCAAGACTATCCATAATCATGGTAGCATCCACATTAATATAGAAGTGTAGATACATATTCATTTCTTCTCTTCAATAAAAGTGATTGTGAATAAAAGTGATTGTGACAAATTACACAACACATTATTAACCATTACATTCTATTGGGCACAAAATAATCTGCAACACAACCAAAACTGCATTCAACAAGTTTGTAGAGTCCCAAGACTGATGTAATCATTGCGTGCCAGGAATATGGGACCAAATACTAAACATTTGACTCACATATAAGTGAATTTGTCTCAATAATTTTTTATCACCCTAGAATGGGGGGACTATGCATAAAATGTGCTGTAATTCTAACCGGTTCGCCCAATATGGATGAAAATACCCTCAAAGTAAAGCTGACAGTCTGCACTTCATTTATAAAGTGCTGGAGTACATAGACAAAACAACAAAAGATGTATACTTTTGGAGCTATGTACCAATCAAAAGTTTGAACACCAACTCATTCAAGGGTTTTAGTTCATTTGTACTATTTTCTATATTGTAGAATAATAGTGAAGACATCAAAACTTTGAAATAACACATATGGCATCATGTAGAAACCAAAAAAGTGTTAAACAAATCAAAATATATTTTATATTTGAGATTCGTCAGACACTCTTTGCCTTGACAGCTTTGCATACTCTTGGCATTCTCTCAACCAGCTTCATGAGGAATGCTTTACCAACAGACTTGAAGGCGTTCCCACATATGCTGAGCAATTGTTGGCTGCTTTTCCTTCACTCTGCGGGCCAACTCATTCCAAGCCATCTCAATTGGGTTGAGGTCAGGTGATTGTGGAGGCCAGGTCATCTGATGCAGCACTCCATCACTCTCCTTCTTGGTCAAGTAGCCCTTACACAGCCTTGAGGTGTGTTTTGGGTCATTGTCCTGTTGAAAAACAAATGATAGTGGGACTAAACGCAAACCAGACGGGATGGCGTATCTCTGCAGAATGCTGTGATAGCCATGCTGGTTAAGTGAGACTTGAATTTTAAATAAATCACTGATAGTGTCACCAGCAAAGCACCCCTACACCATCACACCTCCTTAATGCTTCACAGTGGGAACCACACATGCGGAGACCATCCGTTCACCTACTCTACGTCTCACAAAGACACAGCGGTTGGATCCAAAAATCTCAAATTTTCACACATCAGACCAAAGGACAGATTTCCACCCATCAAATGTCCATTGCTCGTTTTTTCTTGGCCCAAGAAAGTCTCTTCTTCTTATTGGAGTCCTTTAGTAGTGGTTTCTTTGCAGCATTTTGACCATGAAGGCCTGATTCACGCAGTATCCTCTGAACAGTGGACATTGACATGTGTTTGTTACTTGAACTGTAAAGCATTTATTTGGGCTGCAATCTGAGGTGCATTTAACTGTAATGAACTTATCCTCTGCAGCAGAGGTAACTGTGGGTCTTCCTATCCTGTGGGGGTCCTCATGAGAGCTAGTTCCATCATAGCGCTTGATGGTTTTTCAGAATGCACTTGAAGAAACTTTCAAAGTTCTTCAAATTTTCTGGATTGACTGACCTTCATGTCTTAAAGTAATGATGGACTGCAATTTCTCTTTGCTTATTTGAGCTGTTCTTGCCATAATATGGACTTGGTATTTTACCAAAATAGGGCTATCTTCTGTATACCACCCCTTGTTACAACCTTGTCACAACACAACTGATTGACTCAAATGCATTAAGGAGAGAAATTACACAAATGAACTTCTTAACAAATTAACAAGGCACACTTAACAAGTCAAGATAGAACTGCCAAAGGGGGAGGAGTTGCAGTCTACTGCAGAGATAGCCTGCAAAGTAATGTCATACTTTCCAGGTCCATACCCAAACAGTTCGAACTACTAATTTTGAAAATTACTCTCTCCAGAAATAAGTCTCTCACTGTTGCCGCCTGCTACCGACCCCCCTCAGCTCCCAGCTGTGCCCTGGGCACCATTTGTGAATTGATCGCCCCCCATCTAGCTTCAGAGTTTGTTCTGTTAGGTGACCTAAACTGGGATATGCTTAACACCCCGGCAGTCCTACAATCTAAGCTAGATGCCCTCAATCTCACACAAATCATCCAGGAACCCACCAGGTAGAACCCTAACTCCGTAAACAAGGGTACCCTCATAGACGTCATCCTGACCAACTGGCCCTCCAAATACACCTCCGCTGTCTTCAACCAGGATCTCAGCGATCACTGCCTCATTGCCTGTATCTGCCACGGAGCCGCAGTCATTCTTTAAAAGTAACTTCCTCACCATTTTAGATAAGCATGCTCCGTTCAAAAAATGCAGAACCAAGCACAGATACAGCCCTTGGTTCACTCCAGACCTGACTGCCCTCGACCAGCACAAAAACATCCTGTGGCGGACTGCAATAGCATCGAATAGTCCCCGCGATATGCAACTGTTCAGGGAAGTCAGGAACCAATACACGCAGTCAGTCAGGAAAGCTAAGGCCAGCTACTTCAGGCAGAAGTTTGCATCCTGTAGCTCCAACTCCAAAACGTTCTGGGACACTGTGAAGTCCATGGAGAACAAGAGCACCTCCTCCCAGCTGCCCACTGCACTGAGGCTAGGTAACACGGTCACCACCGATAAATCCATGATTATCGAAAACTTCAATAAGCATTTCTCAACGGCTGGCCATGCCTTTCGCCTGGCTACTCCAACCTTGGCCAACAGCCCCCCCCCCCCCCGCAGCTCCTCGCCCAAGCCTCTCCAGGTTCTCCTTTACCCAAATCCAGATAGCAGATGTTCTGAAAGAGCTGCAAAACCTGGACCCGTACAAATCAGCTGGGCTTGACAATCTGGACCCTCTATTTCTGAAACTATCCGCCGCCATTGTCGCAACCCCTATTACCAGCCTGTTCAACCTCTCTTTCATATCGTCTCAGATCCCCAAGGATTGGGAAAGCTGCCGCAGTCATCCCCCTCTTCAAAGCGGGAGACACCCTGGACCCAAACTGTTACAGACCTATATCCATCCTTCCCTGCCTATCTAAGGTCTTCGAAAGCCAAGTCAACAAACAGGTCACTGACCATCTCGAATCCCACCGTACCTTCTCCGCTGTGCAATCTGGTTTCCGAGCCGGTCACGGGTGCACCTCAGCCACACTCAAGGTACTAAACGATATCATAACCGCCATCGATAAAAGACAGTACTGTGCAGCCGTCTTCATCGACCTTGCCAAGGTCTTCGACTCTGTCAATCACCATATTCTTATCGGCAGACTCAGTAGCCTCGGTTTTTCGGATGACTGCCTTGCCTGGTTCACCAATTACTTTGCAGACAGAGTTCAGTGTGTCAAATTGGAGGGCATGCTGTCCGGTCCTCTGGCAGTCTCTATGGGGGTGCCACAGGGTTCAATTCTCGGGCCGACTCTTTTCTCTGTGTATATCAATGATGTTGCTCTTGCTGCGGGCGATTCCCTGATCCACCTCTACGCAGACGACACCATTCTATATACTTTTGGCCCGTCATTGGACACTGTGCTATCTAACCTCCAAACGAGCTTCAATGCCATACAACACTCCTTTCGTGGCCTCCAACTGCTCTTAAGCGCTAGTAAAACCAAATGCATGCTTTTCAACCGATCGCTGCCTGCACCCGCATGCCCGACTAGCATCACCACCCTGGATGGTTCCGACCTTGAATATGTGGACATCTATAAGTACCTAGGTGTCTGGCTAGACTGAAAACTCTCCTTCCAGACTCATATCAAACATCTCCAATCGAAAATCAAATCAAGAGTCGGCTTTCTATTCCGCAAAAAAGCCTCCTTCACTCACGCCACCAAGCTTACCCTAGTAAAACTGACTATCCTACCGATCCTCGACTTCGGCGATGTCATCTACAAAATGGCTTCCAACACTCTACTCAGCAAACTGGATGTAATCTATCACAGTGCCATCCGTTTTGTCACTAAAGCACCTTATACCACCCACCACTGCGACTTGTATGCTCTAGTCGGCTGGCCCTCACTACATATTCGTCGCCAGACCCACTGGCTCCAGGTCATCTACAAGTCCATGCTAGGTAAAGCTCCGCCTTATCTCAGTTCACTGGTCACGATGGCAACACCCATCCGTAGCACGCGCTCCAGCAGGTGTATCTCTCTGATCATCCCTAAAGCCAACACCTCATTTGGCCGCCTTTCGTTCCAGTACTCTGCTGCCTGTGACTGGAACGAATTGCAAAAATCGCTGAAGTTGGAGACTTTTATCTCCCTCACCAACTTCAAACATCAGCTATCTGAGCAGCTAACCGATCGCTGCTGCTGTACATAGTCTATTGGTAAATAGCCCACCCATTTTCACCTACCTCATTCCCATACTGTTTTTATACTGTTTTTATTTATTTACTTTTCTGCTCTTTTGCACACCAATATCTCTACCTGTACATGACCATCTGATCATTTATCACTCCAGTGCTAATCTGCAAAATTGTAATTATTCGCCTACCTCATGCCTTTTGCACACATTGTTTATAGACTCCCCCTTTTTTCTACTGTGTTATTGACTTGTTAATTGTTTACTCCATGTGTAACTCTGTGTTGTCTGTTCACACTGCTATGCTTTATCTTGGCCAGGTCGCAGTTGCAAATGAGAACTTGTTCTCAACTAGCCTACCTGGTTAAATAAAGGTGAAAAAAGAAAAAGTGAATTGCATTCCAGGTCACTACCTCATGAAGCTGAGAGAATGCAAAGAGTGTGCAAAGCTGTCACCAAGGCAAAGGGTGGTTACTTTGAAGAATCTCAAATATAAAATATATTTTGTTTTACACTTTTTTGGTTACTGAACTCAGCAAAAATGAAACGCCACTTTTTCAGGACCCTGTCTTTCAAAGATAATTCGTAAAAATCCAAATAACTTCACAGATCTTCATTGTAAAGGGTTTAAATACTGTTTCCCATGCTTGTTCAATGAACCATAAACAATTAATGAACATGCACCTGTGGAACAGTTGTTAAGACACGAATAGCTTACAGACGGTAGGCAATTAACGTCACAGTTATGAAAACTTGGGACACTAAAAGAGGTCTTTCTACTGACCCTAAAAAGCACCAAAACAAAGATGCCCAGGGGGACTGCTCATCTGCGTGAGCGTTCCTTTGGCTTGCTGCAAGGAGGCATGAGGACTGCAGATGTGGGAAGGGCAATAATTTACAATGTCCGTACCGTGAGACGACTAAGACAGCGCTACAGGGAGACAGGACGGATAGCCGATCGTCCTCGCAGTAGCAGACCACGTGTAACAACACCTGCACAAGATCAGTATATCCAAACATCACACCTGCGGGACGGTAACAACAACTGCCTGAGTTACACCAAGAACGCACAATCCCTCCATCAGTGCTCAGACTGTTCGCAATAGGCTGAGAGAGGCTGGACTGAGGGTTTGTAGGCCTGTTGTAATGCAGGTCTTCACCAGACATCACCGGCAACAACGTCACCTATGGGCACAAACCCACCATCGCTGGACCAGACAGGACTGGCAAAAAGTGCTCTTCACTGACGAGTCGTGGTTATGTCTCACCAGGGGCGATGGTCGGATTCGCGTTTATCGTCAAAGGAATGAGTGTTACACCAAGGCCTGTACTCTGGAGCGGGATTGATTTGGAGGTGGAGGGTCCATCATGGTCTGGGGCGATGTGTCACAGCATCATCGGACTGAGCTTGTTGTCATTGCAGGCAATCTCAACGCTGTGCGTTACAGGGAAGACATCCTCCTTCCACATGTAGTACCCTTCCTGCAGGCTCATCTTGACATGAACCTCCAGTATGACAATGCCGCCAGCCATACTGCTCGTTCTGTGTGTGATTTCCTGCAAGACAGGAATGTCAGTGTTCTACCATGGCCAGTGAAGAGCCCATATCTCAATCCCATTGAGCACGTCTGGGACCTGTTGGATCGGAGGGTGAGGGTGAGGGCCATTTCCCCCAGAAATGTCTAGGAACTTGCAGGTGCCTTGGTGGAAGATTAGGGTAATATCTCACAGCAAGAACTGGCAAATTTGGTCCAGTCCATGAGGAGGAGATGCACTGCAGTACTTGATGCAGCTGGTGGCCACACCAGATACTGACTTACTTTTGATTTGAACCCCCCCCCTTTTCAGGGACACATTCAATTTATGTTAGTCACATGTCTGTGGAACCTGTTCAGTTTATTTCTCAGTTGTTGAATCTTGTTATGTCCATAAAAATATTTACACATTTTAAGTTTGCTGAAAATAAACGCAGTTGACAGTGAGAGGACATTTATTTTATTGCTGCGTTTAAATGATATCCATGTGTTATTTCATAGTTTTGTCTTCGCTATTATTCTACAGTGTAAAAAATTGCAAAAATACTTATTTTCCACCATAATTTGCAAATAAATTCATTAAAAATCCTACAATGTGATTTTCTGGATTTTTCTTTTCTCATTTTGTCTGTCATAGTTGAAGTGTACCTATGATGAAAATTACAGGCCTCTCTCATCTTTTTGAGTGGGAGAACTTGCACAATTGGTGGCTGACTAAATACTTTTTTGCCCCACTGTATATAGTATGCACTTGCATGTGTGAATGAGTGCCTACAGTACATGCTTGCTAAATGGCAGTTTTTTCTGAATGGTTTCGGGGCAGCATACAGTATATTTATTTATTTTTTATTTTATTTCATCTTTATTTAACCAGGCAGGCCAGTTGAGAAAAGTTCTCATTTACAACTGCTACCTGGCCAAGATAAAGCAAAGCAGTGTAACAAAACAACAACACAGAGTTACACATAAACAAACATGCAGTCAATAACAATAAAGAAAAGAAAAATAGAAAAATCCATGTACAATGTGTGCAAAGGTAGAAGAGTACGGAGGTATGTATTAAATAGGCCATAGAGGCTAAAATAATTACAATTTAGCATTCATTCTGGATTGATAGATGTGCAGCTGATGATGTGCAAGTAGAGATACTGGGGTGCAAAAGAGCAAGAAGATAAATAATATGAGGATGAGGTAGTTGGATGTGTTATTTACAGATTGCCTGTGTAAAGTTACAGTGATCTGTAAACTGAGTGATCTGTAAACTGCTCTGACAGTTGATGCTAAAGTTAGAGAGGGAGATATAAGACAATCATTGGCAGCAGAGAACTGGAAGGAAGGCTGCCAAAGGAAATTGTTTGCTTTGAAGATGACCAGTGAAATATACCTGCTGGAGCGTGTGCTACGGGTGGGTGTTGCTATGGTGACCAGTGAGCTAAGGCGGGGCTTTACCTAGCATAGACTTATAGATGACCTGGAGCCAGTGGGTTTGGCAACTGATATGTAGTGAGGGCCAGCCAACAAGAGCCTACAGGTCGCAGTGGTGGGTAGTATATGGGGCATTGGTGACAAAACAGATGGCACTGTGATAGATTACATCCAGTTTGCTGAGTAGAGTGTTGGGGGCTATTTTGTAAATAGTCAAAGAACGGTAGGATAGTCAATTTTACAAAGGTATGTTTGGCAGCATGAGTGAAGGAGGCTTTGTTGTGAAATAGGAAACCGATTCTAGATTTAATTTGGATTGGAGATGCTTAATGTGAGTTTGGAAGGAGTGTTGACAGTCTAACCAGACACCTAGGTATTTGTAGTTGTCCACATATTATAGGTCAGAACCGTCGAGAGTAGTGATGCTAGTCAGGCAGAAGGGGGCGGGCAGCAATCAGTTGAAGAGCATGCACTTAGTTTGACTAGCATTTACAAGCAGTTGGAGGCCAGGGAAGGAGTGTTGTATGGCATTGAAGCTCGTTTGGAGGTTTGTTAGCACAGTGTCCAAAGAAGGGCCAGATGTATACAGAACAGTGTCGTCTGCGTAGAGGTGGATCAGAGAATCACCAGCAGTAAGAGTGACATCATTGATATATACAGAGAAGAGAGTCGGCCCAAGAATTAAACCTTGTGGCACCCCCATAGAAACTGCCAGAGGTCCGGACAACAGGCCCTCCGATTTGACACACTGAACTCTATCTGATAAGTAGTTGGTGAACGAGGCAGTCATTTGAGAAGCCAAGGCTATTGAATCTGCCGATAAGAATGCGGTGATTGACAAAGTCGAAAGCCTTGGCCAGGTCAATGAAGACAGTACTGTCTTTTATCGATGGCGGTTATGATATCGTTTAGGACCTTGATCTTGGCTGAGGTGCACCCATTACCAGCTCGGAAACCAGATTGCATAGTGGAGAAGGTACAGTGGGATTCTAAATGGTCGGTAATCTGTTAGTTAACTTGGCTTTCGAAGATTTTCGAAAGACAGGGCAGGATGGATATAGGTCTGTAACAGTTTGGGTCTAGAGTGTCTCCCCCTTTGAAGAGGGTGATGACCACGGCAGGTTTCTAATCTTCAGGGATCTCAGATGATACAAAAGAGAGGTTGAATAGGCTAGTAATAGGGGTTGCAACAATTTCGGCAGATCATTCGAGAAAGCGAGGGTCCAGATGGCCTAGCCCAGCTGAGTTGTAGGGATCCAGATATTGCAGTTCTTTCAGAACATCAGCTGTCTGGATTTGGGGTAGGGGTAGCCATGTGGAAAGCATGGCCAGCTGTGGAAAAATGCTTATTGAAATAATGGATTATAGTAGATTTATCGGTGGTGACAGTGTTTCCTAGCCTCAGTGCAGTGGGCAGCTGGGAGGAGGTGCTCTTATTCTCAATGGAGTTTATAGTTTCCCAAAACTTTTGGGAATTAGTACTACAGGAAGCAAATTTCAGTTGGAAAAAGCTAGCCTTAGCTTTCCAAACTGACTGTATATTGGTTACTGACTTCCCTGAAAAGTTGCATATCGCGGGGGCTATTCGATGCTAATGCAGAACGCCACATGATGTTTTTGTGCTGGTCAAGGGCAGTCAGGTCTGGAGTGAACCAAGGGCTATATCTGTTCCTGATACTACATGTTTTGAACAGGGCATGCTTATTTAAGAAGGAGAGGAAAGCACTTTTGAAGAGCAACCAGGCATCCTCTATTGACGGGATTAGGTCAATATCCTTCCAGGATCGATTAGAAAGGCCTGCTCGCTGAAGTGTTTTAGGGAGCTTTTGACAGTGATGGGTGGGGGTGGTCATTTGACCGTGGACCCATTACGGACGCAGGCAATGAGGCAGTGATCGCTGAGATCCTGGTTGAAGACAGCAGAGGTATATTTAGAGGGCAGGTTGGCCAGGATGATTTCTAAGAGGGTGCCCATGGTTACGGATTTAGGGTTGTACCTGGTCAATTCCTTGATAATTTGGCTGAGATTGAGGGCATCTAGTTTAGATTGTAGGACGGCCGGGGTATTAAGCCTGTCCCATTTTAGGTCAGCTAACAGTACGAACTCTGAAGGTAAATGGGGGGCGATCATTTCACATACGGTGTCCAGGGCACAGCTGAGGGCAGAAGGGTGTCTATAACAAGCGGCAAATGGTGAGAGACTTAAATACTTTATCCAAGTGTTTAGTATTTCACACCAAGGAACTTTACTCTCTCCCCTTTTAACCATAGCGTCTAGATCAGATAGGATAAACGGCTAGTAGCGCAGAGAGACGCTAGGTTTTGACAGACCAGTGAAGTAACATCTCTCCAAGCAGCGCTGTGCAAGCCAGGCAGCATTTTGAAAGGAGTGTAATTTCATTTCATGTGTAAATATCCGTTTGATGTCAGGGAGTGTAGAAGCACAGAAAGCAGGGATGACAGCTCTCTGACAGTTAATTATGCTTCCTTGTGTGGTTCACAGGTGATGAGGGTTCTGAGTTCCCAGTACACACCACTGCAATCACCAACATACACACGCACACACAGACACATCCTGTAGTACATTGGCCTATAGTACCAGTCAGAGGAGGGAGACTGCTGCTCAGAGGACAGAGGAGCACTGGAGTAGAAGGTACTGTATGGCTGAGGAGGATTCAACAGATTGTATGTTATGATAATAATAATAATTTGCCAAAAGCATACAGCACTTTTCAGGATTTCCTCATTTCTCCGTCTTTAAAGGACATAACCCTATTGCCCTGGTCAAACGTAGTGCGCAATAAAGAGAATAGGTGTATCGCCCTGATCTGTTTCACCTGTCTTTTGTCTCCACCCCCCTCCAGGTGTCGCTTATCTTCCCCATTATCCTCTGTGTATTTATACCTGTGTTTTCTGTCTGTCTGTGACAGTTCTTCTTGTTTGTTCAATCCTAGCAGTGGTTTGCTTTTCTCCATTCTCTCTTTTTCTCGTCCTCCTGGTTTTTGACCCTTATCTGTCCTGTCTTTGACACCCACCTGGTTTTTGACCCTTGCCTGTCCTGTCTTTGAGCCCTCCTGGTTTTTGACCCTTGCCTGTCCTGTCTTTGAGCCTACCTGGTTTTTGACCCTTGCCTGTCCTGTCTTTGAGCCCTCCTGGTTTTTGACCCTTGCCTGTCCTGTCTTTGAGCCCACCTGGTTTTTGACCCTTGCCTGTCCTGTCTTTGAGCCCTCCTGGTTTTTGACCCTTGCCTGTCCTGTCTTTGAGCCCTCCTGGTTTTTGACCCTTGCCTGTCCTGTCTTTGAGCCCTCCTGGTTTTTGACCCTTACCTGTCCTGTCTCTGAGCCCACTTGGTTTTTGACGCATGCCTGTCCTGTCTTTGAACAGGGAGCCATTTAACATTTAGCCCAAGTTTTTTTAGTATCCTTTCACAACATAGCATTCACACTTCACTGCAGGCTGGTGTCTCCTCTCTATAAGTGAATTATTACTTAATTATTTCAATTTGCTCGGATAGGGAGGCGTAATGGCATGTAGCTTGTGTCACTATGGCAGAACTAGTTTTCCATCTCATGTCTCGCCCCCCTTCATTCATAACCTTTCCCCCTGAAATGATGGTGCTGGTGATGTTATCCAATCCAAGGGCGTACTGGATCTCCACCCTCCCGCTCGCTCACCCCACAGGTCTACCCCCCAAAATACATGTATCTCCTAGATCTGTCCCCCAGTGTCAACCTCTGTAATGAGTTTTACATATCTCACAATGAAAAATAGTCAAAATGCTGAGAGACTTTGAAGTTAAAGTGCAGGGAGTTCTTTAATGTGTTCGCAAATGAGCTCACAAATCTGGGAGGCACCAGCCCAGCATCAAGGAGGTGATGGAGGGGAGATGCCAGAGATGTGTTATTTAGGCTGCTAGGGAGTATCGCATCATGTGTCCGAAATGGCACCCTATTCCCTATGGGCGTTGGGCACAAGTATTGCACTAAATAGTGAATAGTGTGCCATTTGGGACACATCCATTGCATCAATTTACTACATAATATGATTATGTATCAGGGACATGTGACTGACTGGGGGACACACATCTATTAAAACAATTCCATATATCTTAGTAGACTCAAATACACTCCCATGCATTTAAACCAGGAATTTGAAAATAGTATTTGAAATAGTATTTGAAAATACTTTAAAATACAACTTGGTCAACTATTTGGTTCTTCCAGTAACCATTCAAATACTCAAATAAAAGTACTTGTTTCGGGCTGTGTATTTGAAAATAGTCAAATACACAGAAAAAAAGTATTTAAATAACAAATACTAAAATAAACATGTATTTGAACCCAGGTCTAATATAGTGCACTACTTTATATAAAGTGAATAGGGTGCCATTTAGAATGGAACCTTACTGTCATGGTGAAAGGTATATTGTGGGAATTTAGCTAATGGGCTGTGCAATCTGAAAGTCTGTTTAAACAGACACACACACACACAGACACACAGACACCACGCGTCTCTCATTTGGAGAGCAGGGAATTACAACCCATTAGTACTTGAACAAGGTTTCTGAAGGAATCATCGACATAATAAACATGCAGCATTACAATAGTTTGTGCTGGAGTCATCTTTCTTACAATGAACCTCTGGGGTGTGTAACAATATTATGTCCTTTCTCCTGAAATTTGCACTTGTGTACTATTTCCCAAATATCTAAAACATTGGATTGGTGGAGGCATGGGCTAGTCAGAGCTTCCATCTTATTTCTTACAGTGCATTTGGAAAGTATTCAGGCCCCTTGACTTTTTCCACATTTTGTTACGCTACAGCCTTATTCTAGAATTGATTCAATTGTTTTCCCCCCATAATCAATCTACACACTACACACTGTCGTCTGGAGATAGAGAGGAGGAGTAGTTGGAAGGATCGGAGGACCAAAATGCAGCGTGGTATGTGTTCATCGTGAATTTAATAAACAGAGAACACTTGAACAAACTATACAAAACAATAAACGAACAACGACCGTGAAGCTATAATAAGAACTGTGCTGACACAAGCAACTAACATAGACAATCACCCACAATGACAAAACAGGCTACCTAAATACGGTTCCCAATCAGAAACAACGACTAACACCTGCCTCTGATTGAGAACCATATCAGGCCAAACACAGAAACAGACAAACTAGACATCCAACATAGAATGCCCACTCAGATCACACCCTGACCAAACAAAACATAGAAACACACAAAGCAAACTATGGTCAGGGTGTGACAGCACACCTGTATTTGTGGAGTTTCTCCCATTATTCTCTGCAGATCCTCTCAAGCTCTGTAAGGTTGGATGGGGAGCGTCCCCACTCAAGGACATTCAGAGACAATTCTTAGGTCTCTCCAGAGATGTTCGATCGGGTTCAAGTCTGGGCACTGAAGGACATTTAGAGACTTGTCCGGAAGCCACTCCTGCATTGTCTTGGCTGTGTGCTTCAGGTCGTTGTCTGGTTGGAAGGTGAACCTTCAACCCAAGTCTGAAGTCCTGAGCGCTCTGGAGCAGGTTTTCATCAAGGATTTCTCTGTACTTTTCTCTGTTCATCTTTGCCTCGATCCTGACTAGTCTCCCAGTCACTACCGCTGAAAAACCAGGTTTCCTCCAGATGTGACGCTTGGCATTCAGGCCAAAGCGTTCAATCTTGGTTTCATCAGACCAGATAATCTTGTTTCTCATGGTCTGTGTCCTTTAGGTGCCTTTTAGCAAACACCAAGTGGGCTGTCATGTGCCTTTTACTGAGGACTGGCTTCTGTCTGGCCATTCTACCATAAAGACCTGATTGGTGGAGTGCTGCATAGAAACTCTAGAGTTCGGTCAGAGTGACCATCGGGTTCTTGGTCACCTCTCTGACCAAGGCCCTTCTCCCCGATTGCTCAGTTTGGCCGGGCGGCCAGCTCGAGGAAGAGTATTGGTGGTTCCAAACATCCATTAAAGAATGATGGAGGCCACTGTGTTCTTGGGGATCTTCAATGCTGCATACATGTTTTAGTACCCTTCCCCAGATCTGTGCCTTGACACAATCCTGTCCCGGAGCTCTATGGACAATTCCTTCAACCTCATGGCTTGGATTTTGCTCTGACATGCACTGTCAACTGTGGGACCTTATATAGACAGGTGTGTGCCTTTCCAAATCATGTCCAATTAATTGAATTTACCACGTTTGGACTACAATCAAGTTGTAGAAACATCTCAAGGATGGTCAATGGAAACAATATACACCTGAGCTCAACTTTGAGTCTGAAGGGTCTGAATACTTATGTAAATAAGGTATTTCTGTCTTCGCTTTGTCATTAAGGGGTATTGTGTGTAGATTGCTGATGAAAACAAATACTCCATTTAAGAATAAGACTGGAACGTAACAACATTTGGAGAAAGTCAAGGAGTCTGAATACTTTCTGAAGGCACTGTATTCCAGTCATTTCCTTTGCATATCAGTGAATTGAAGTGAACTGATGCCCAATTTGGGAGGAGATCATTGAGACATAGGCACTCTATTCTCAGACCAACGTCCTCGTCCCCTCGGTGTCCTCATCCCCTCGGTGTCCTCGTCCCCTCGGTGTCCTCGTCCCCTCGGTGTCCTCGTCCCCTCGGTGTCCTCGTCCCCTCGGTGTCCATATCCTGCCTTGTAATCCAACATCCACTGGAACTCCTGCTTTAGTGGGTCTCCTGATCACGCGCCCAAAGTTTGCTGGGCACTTTCTGGATAAAAGAGGACCCCAGTTAGAGAGATGAAGGAAAAAGAGGAGAGTTTTACTGTACAACCCAATCATAGTCTGTGTCCCAAATGGCACCCTATTCCCTACATAATGCACTACTTTTGACCAGAGTAGTGGACTAAGTTGGGCACTATATAGGACATATGGTTCCATTAGGGATGTAGCCCTATTCCTTTTTCCTCCCAGTTAGAAAATCACTGGAAAGGCCTCTTCATCTCATCAAAGCCATGTGCATGTCTAACATCGTGAAAAATTAATAAGGTTCATTTCAAATAGAGATGAGGTTGTTTTTCCTTCCCTTTCCCCTCCTCGGTCTATTTCAGCCTCTCCGTGTTCCAACAGGGACCTCTTCAGAGGGATGGAGCTCTGGTAATTCTGTGTCCCAATTGGCACCTTATTGCCTGTATAGTGCACCTCTTTTGCACTACTCTGGTCAAAAGTAGTGCACAATATAGGGAATAGGGTGCCATTTGGGATGCATTCATTCAGCCCCTCTGTGTACCAATAGGGACCTCTCCTTCAGAGAGAGATGAAGCTGGGATAATTGAAGATGGTGCTAATAATCCTCTCTCCCTGTTCAATGTGATAGTCAGGGACAGATAGGCTGCTCTGCCATGATGGTAGAAACGTCTGAGGTGACTCCTGGGTGTTTGCTCGCTTTTTCCTCGTGCTTTTTTCCCACTACAGATAATGGTATGGAGAGAGGGATAAAGAGAGAGGGATGGAGAGAGAGGGATGAAGAGAGAAATATAAAGAAATGGCTATAGAGAGAGGGATATAGAGAGAAGGGTATAGAGAGAAAGATAGAGAGAGGGATATAGAGAGAAGGGTATAGAGAGAAATATATAGAGAGAGGGATATAGAGAGAAGGGTATAGAGAGAAAGATATAGAGAGAGGGATATATAGAGAGAGATATAGAGAGAGGGATATAGAGAGAGGGGTATAGAGAGGGATATAGAGAGAGGGATATGGAGAGAGGGATAGAGAGAGGGATGTAGAGAGAGAGAGATATAGAGAAATAGATATATATAGAGGGATATAGAGAGAGGGGTATAGAGAGAGGGATATATAGAGAGGGATATAGAGAGAGGGATATAGAGAGAGGGATATAGAGAGAGGATATAGATAGAGGGATATATAGAGAGAGGGATATAGAGAGAGGGGTATAGAGAGGGGTATAGAGAGAGGGATATGGAGAGAATGGTATAGAGAGAGGGGTATATATATTAGGGTATAGAGAGAATGGTATAGAGAGAGGTGTAAAATAGAGAGTGTTATTGAGAGAGGGGTATGCAGAGAATGGTATAGACAGAGGTGTATAGAGAGAGGGTTTTAGAGAGAGGATTATAGAGAGAGGGGTATGTAGAGGGATAAGGTTATAGTGAGAGGTGTATATAGAGAGTGGTATTGAGAGAGGGGTAAGTAGAGAATGGTATAGACAGAGGATTATTCAGAGAATGGTGCAGAGAGGGTATATAGAGAGGGGTATAGAGAGGGGTATAGTGAGAGAGGTATTCAGAGAATGGTATTGAGAGAGGTGTATAGAGAGAGGGTTATAGAGAGAGGGTTATAGAGAGAATGGTTTAGAGAGAGGGTTATAGAGAGAATGGTTTAGAGAGAGGGTTATTCAGAGAATGGTTTAGAGAGAGGGTTATTCAGAGAATGGTATAGAGAGAGGGGTATACAGAGAGGGGAATATAGAGAGGGTTATAGAGAGAATGGTTTAGAGAGAGGGTTATTCAGAGAATGGTGCAGAGAGGGTATATAGAGAGGGGTATAGAGAGGGGTATAGTGGGAGAGGTATTCAGAGAATGGTATTGAGAGAGGTGTATAGAGAGAGGGTTATAGAGAGAGGTGTATAGAGAGAGGGTTATAGCGAGAGGGGTATAGAGAGAGGGGTATAGAGAGAATGGTATAAAGAGAATGGTATAGAGAGAGGGATATAGAGAAAGAGAGATATAGAGAGGGATATAGAGAAAGAGATATATAGAGAGGGATATAGAGAGGGGGATATAGAGAGAGGGGTATAGAGAGAGAGATATAGAGAGAGAGATATAGAGAGAGGGATATAGAGAGAGGGGTATAGAGAGAAAGATATAGAGAGAGGGATATAGAGAGAGGGATATAGAGAGAGGGATATAGAGAGAGGGATATAGAGAGAGGGATATAGAGAGAGGGGTATAGAGAGAAAGATATAGAGAGAGGGATATAGAGAGAGGGATATAGAGAGAAGGGTATAGAGAGAAAGATATAGAGAGAGGGATATAGAGAGAAGGGTATAGAGAGAAAGATATAGAGAGAAGGGTATAGAGAGAAAGATATAGAGAGAAGGGTATAGAGAAAAAGATATAGAGAGAGGGATATAGAGAGAAAGATATAGAGAGAGGGATATAGAGAGAAGGGTATAGAGAGAAAGATATAGAGAGAAGGGTATAGAGAGAAAGATATAGAGAGAGGGATATAGAGAGAATAGTATAGAGAAAAAGATATAGAGAGAGGGATATAGAGAGAAGGGTTTAGAGAGAAATATATAGAGAGAGGGATATTGAGAAAGAGATATATAGAGAGGGATATAGAGAGAGGGATATAGAGAAAGAGATATATAGAGAGGGATATAGAGAGAGGGGTATAGAGAGAGATATAGAGAGATATAGAGGGGGATATAGAGAGAGAGGGATATAGAGGTTAGAGAAAAGATAGGGATATAGAGAGAGGGATATAGAGAAAGAGATATATAGAGAGGGATATAGAGAGGGATATAGAGAGAGAGATATAGAGAGAGGGGTATAGAGAGAGATATAGAGAGAGGGATATAGAGAGAGGGATATAGAGAGAGGGATATAGAGAGAGGGATATAGAGAGAGGGGTATAGAGAGAGATATAGAGAGAGGGATATAGAGAGAGGGGTATAGAGAGAGATATAGAGAGAGGGATATAGAGAGAGGGATATAGAGAGAGGGATATAGAGAAAGAGATATATAGAGAGGGATATAGAGAGGGATATAGAGAGAGAGATATAGAGAGAGGGGTATAGAGAGAGATATAGAGAGAGGGATATAGAGAGAGGGGTATAGAGAGAGATATAGAGAGAGGGATATAGAGAGAGGGATATAGAGAGAGGGATATAGAGAAAGAGATATATAGAGAGGGATATAGAGAGGGATATAGAGAGAGAGATATAGAGAGAGATATAGAGAGAGGGATATAGAGAGAGGGATATAGAGAAAGAGATATATAGAGAGGGATATAGAGAGAGGGAAAAAGAGAGAGGGATATAGAGAGAGGGGAATAGAGAGAATGGTACTGAGAGAGGGTAAAGAAAGAATTGTTTAGAGAGAATGGTACTGGGAGAGGGTAAAGAGAGAATGGTATAGAGAGAGGGGTGTATAGAGAATTTTATAGAGAGATGGTTATAGAGAGAGGGTTATGTAGAGAATGATACTGAGAGAGGGTATAGAGAGAATTGTATAGAGAGAATGGTATAGAGAGAGGTGTATAGAGAGGTGTATAGAGGGAATGATATAGAGGGAATAGTATAGAGAGAATGGTATAGAGGGAATGGTATAGAGGGAATAGTATAGAGGGAATAGTATAGAGAGAATGGTATAGAGGGAATAGTATAGAGAGAATGGTATAGAGGGAATAGTATAGAGAGAATGGTATAGAGGGAATAGTATAGAGGGAATAGTATAGAGAGAATGGTATAGAGGGAATAGTATAGAGGGAATGGTATAGAGGGAATAGTATAGAGGGAATAGTATAGAGAGAATGGTATAGAGGGAATAGTATAGAGGGAATGGTATAGAGGGAATAGTATAGAGGGAATAGTATAGAGAGAATGGTATAGAGGGAATAGTATAGAGGGAATGGTATAGAGGGAATGGTATAGAGGGAATAGTATAGAGAGAATGGTATAGAGGGAATAGTATAGAGGGAATAGTATAGAGATAATGGTATAGAGGGCATAGTATAGAGAGAATGGTATAGAGGGAATGGTATAGAGGGAATAGTATAGAGAGAATGGTATAGAGGGAATAGTATAGAGAGAATGGTATAGAGGGAATAGTATAGAGAGAATGGTATAGAGGGAATAGTATAGAGGGAATAGTCTAGAGATAATGGTATAGAGAGAATGGTATAGAGTGAATGGTATAGAGGGAATGGTATAGAGGGAATGGTATTGAGAGAATGGTATAGAGTGAATAGTATAGAGAGAATGGTATAGAGGGAATAGTATAGAGGGAATGGTATAGAGGGAATGGTATAGAGGGAATAGTATAGAGAGAATGGTATAGAGGGAATGGTATAGAGGGAATAGTATAGAGAGAATGGTATAGAGGGAATAGTATAGAGGGAATAGTATAGAGAGAATGGTATAGAGGGAATAGTATAGAGATAATGGTATAGAGATAGGTGTATAGAGGGAATAGTCTAGAGATAATGGTATAGAGAGAATGGTATAGAGAGAATGGTATAGAGGGAATAGTATAGAGAGAATGGTATAGAGGGAATAGTATAGAGGGAATAGTATAGAGAGAATGGTATAGAGGGAATAGTATAGAGGGAATAGTATAGAGAGAATGGTATAGAGGGAATAGTCTAGAGATAATGGTATAGAGAGAGGTGTATAGAGGGAATAGTCTAGAGATAATGGTATAGAGAGAATGGTATAGAGGGAATAGTATAGAGATAATGGTATAGAGAGAGGTGTATAGAGGGAATAGTATAGAGAGAATGGTATAGAGGGTATAGTATAGAGGGAATATTATAGAGAGAATGGTATAGAGGGAATAGTATAGAGGGAATAGTATAGAGAGAATGGTATAGAGGGAATAGTATAGAGATAATGGTATAGAGGGAATAGTATAGAGATAATGGTATAGAGGGAATAGTCTAGAGATAATGGTATAGAGAGAGGTGTATAGAGGGAATAGTATAGAGAGAATGGTATAGAGGGAATAGTATAGAGGGAATAGTATAGAGAGAATGGTATAGAGGGAATGGTATAGAGAGAGGTGTATAGAGAGGTGTATAGAGGGAATGATATAGAGAGAATGGTATAGAGAGAGGTGTATAGAGAGGTGTATAGAGGGAATAGTATAGAGATAATGGTATAGAGAGAATGGTATAGAGAGAGGTATAGAGAGGTGTATAGAGGGAATGATATAGAGAGAGGTGTATAGAGAGGTGTATAGAGAGGTGTATAGAGGGAATAGTATAGATATAATGGTATAGAGATAATGGTATAGAGAGACTTATATAGAGAGGTGTATAGAGGGAATGATAGAGATAATGGTATAGAGAGAATGGTATAGAGAGAGGTGTATAGAGAGGTGTATAGAGGGAATGATAGAGGTGACTGTCTGACCATAGGATAATCTGTCTTTAACGCCTAATCGTCCACTATGATGTTCCATTACCTAATTTCTTATTTTAAAACAAGTGTATAGATATTCAATCCAGAGCAACTTTCATTCCTTCACTATCTTTCCTTCATGGTCCTTTATATGGTCTCACTATATTTACAAGAGTTCTGACAAAGCCCAGGTACTGACAAAGCATTCAACTGAATAGGTAATTAGCAATTAACATAAAAACCACATACTACAGCAGAAAAACCTAGGATACGTTCCAAATGGCATCCTACTCCACTTATACTGCCCAACTTGACCAGGGCCCATAGGGCTCTAAGCAAAAGTATTGCACTGTATAGGGAATGGCCAATTGGATGGCACACTTAGTCTCTAAAAGAGGAAAAACAACAATAGGTCTTCACCAACACCTGGACTCTGGAGGTAGAGACTAACAAGCCCGGTAACACCTTATATGGATAGTCTATCTGTAGATGCTATACCGACTATCTGCTAACCCTAACCCTAACCCTTATTCTAAAGCTAACCTTAACCCTTATTCTAAAGCTAACCCTAACCCTTATTCTAAAGCTAACCCTAACCCTTATTCTAAAGCTAACCTTAACCCTTATTCTAAAGCTAACCCTAACCCTTATTCTAAAGCTAACCCTAATCCTTATTCTAAAGCTAACCCTAACCCTAACCCTTATTCTAAAGCTAACCCTAACCCTTATTCTCAAGCTAACCCGAACCCTTATTCTGAAGCTAACCCTAACCCTTATTCTCAAGCTAACCCTAACCCTTATTCTAAAGCTAACCCTTATCCTTATTCTAAAGCTAACCCTAACCCTTATTCTAAAGCTAACCCTAATCCTTATTCTAAAGCTAACCCTAATCCTTATTCTAAAGCTAACCCTTATTCTAAAGCTAACCCTAATAACCCTAAACCTTACTCTAAAGCTAACCCTAACCCTTATTCTAAAGCTAACCCTAAACCTTATTCTAAAGCTAACCCTAACCCTTATTCTAAAGCTAACCCTAAACCTTATTCTAAAGCTAACCCTAACCCTTACTCTAAAGCTAACCCTAAACCTTATTCTAAAGCTAACCCTAAACCTTATTCTCAAGCTAACCCTAACCCTTATTCTAAAGCTAACCCTAAACCTTACTCTAAAGCTAACCCTAACCCTTACTCTAAAGCTAACCCTAAACCTTATTCTCAAGCTAACCCTAAACCTTATTCTAAAGCTAACCCTAAACCTAACCCTTACTCTAAAGCTAACCCTAACCCTTATTCTAAAGCTAACCCTAATCCTTATTCTAAAGCTAACCCTTATTCTAAAGTTAACCCTAACCCTTATTCTAAAGCTAACCCTAAACCTTACTCTAAAGCTAACCCTAACCCTTACTCTAAAGCTAACCCTAAACCTTATTCTCAAGCTAACCCTAAACCTTATTCTAAAGCTAACCCTAACCCTAACCCTTACTCTAAAGCTAACCCTAAACCTTATTCTCAAGCTAACCCTAAACCGTATTCTAAATCTAACCCTAACCCTTACACTAAAGCTAACCCTAACCCTTACTCTAAAGCTAACCCTAACCCTTACTCTAAAGCTAACCCTAACCCTTATTCTAAAGCTAACCCTAACCCTTATTCTAGAGCTAACCCTAACCCTTATTCTAAAGCTAACCCTAACCCTTATTCTAAAGCTAACCCTAACCCTTATTCTAGAGCTAACCCTAACCCTTATTCTAAAGCTAACCCTAACCCTTATTCTAGAGCTAACCCTAACCCTTATTCTAGAGCTAACCCTAACCCTTATTCTAAAGCTAACCCTAACCCTTATTCTAGAGCTAACCCTAACCCTTATTCTAAAGCTAACCCTAACCCTTATTCTAGAGCTAACCCTAACCCTTATTCTAAAGCTAACCCTAATCCTTATTCTAAAGCTAACCCTTATTCTAAAGCTAACCCTAACCCTTATTCTAAAGCTAACCCTAAACCTTACTCTAAAGCTAACCCTAACCCTTACTCTAAAGCTAACCCTAAACCTTATTCTCAAGCTAACCCTAAACCTTATTCTAAAGCTAACCCTAACCCTAACCCTTACTCTAAAGCTAACCCTAAACCTTATTCTCAAGCTAACCCTAAACCGTATTCTAAATCTAACCCTAACCCTTACACTAAAGCTAACCCTAACCCTTACTCTAAAGCTAACCCTAACCCTTACTCTAAAGCTAACCCTAACCCTTATTCTAAAGCTAACCCTAACCCTTATTCTAGAGCTAACCCTAACCCTTATTCTAAAGCTAACCCTTACTCTAAAGCTAACCCTAACCCTTACTCTAAAGCTAACCCTAACCCTTATTCTCAAGCTAACCCTAACCCTTATTCTAAAGCTAACCCTAACCCTTATTCTAAAGCTAACCCTTACTCTAAAGCTAACCCTAACCCTTACTCTAAAGCTAACCCTAACTGTAACCTTAGCAAACAGTTGCTTATCAAATAGTTTATGATTGTCATTGTATCACTGTATTTGTTCTCTCCATGCTCCTAAAGACAAGCTGTCTCTCTTATTCACTCTGTCTTTATCCTCTTTCTCTCTCCTTCTCTCTCACCCCCCCCATCCCCCCTCTCTCTTTCCTTCTGTCATTATCTCACTCCCTCCCTCTCTTTACCACCTCTCCCTCGCTCTCTCTCTTTCCCTCTCTCTCCTCTCTCTTTTTCACACCTCTCTCTCTCTCTAGCCAAGGAAAACAGATAAATCTGAGGCCGTCATGGCTGCCTCCACCAATAAAATTAATTTTTGCCCATCCACGGATAAATATTTATTGGAGCAGAGTGTTTTTTAATGCATCGCTCTTGGCAACAGAATAAGATGTTGGCTTCGCTCTCAGCTGAGCTACCTGTCAGGAAAGTCAAGCAGCGAAGCAAGGCTGATCAGAAATATGCATGCACGCACACACACACATTCACACACTCCAGCAACAAAGCAAGGTTGATCAGAAATACAATGAAATATGGGTGATGCTGCTTAGAATGGGGGAAATATCAAACATTTCCACTGTAGCAGCAGACAGAAACAGTGTGTGGAGGGACTGGTGATTGTGGACCTGTTAGCTCCCGTCTCTGAAAGGTCAGGGTGGGAACAAGCTGGGATCCAATCAGATGAGCTCAGGTTCATTATTTCAGTGACCTCTGACCTTAGAGGAAGAATGCACCAGACTGATAGAACCTAAATAAATATGAGTGAAGGGAGTATAGTGTGTGTGTGTGTGTGTGTGTGTGTGTGTGTGTGTGTGTGTGTGTGTGTGTGTGTGTGTGTGTGTGTGTGTGTGTGTGTGTGTGTGTGTGTGTGTGTGTGTGTGTGTGTGTGTGTGTGTGTGTGTGTGTGTGTGTGTGTGTGTGTGTGTGTGTGTGACAACAGAATTCCATTGTTGCATCACTATAAAATCGCAAGTGTCCAGTTTCGGATCGATATCTCCATTGTTTTAACTCCAGTGTAACAAAACACATACAGAGGGCCTCAAGAGCTTGATAAAAACAAGTGATTTGATGTATTTCTCTTAACTTCGACGGTAAGAAACATGGGTTCTGATCACACCACTATTGCTGAGATAATGAGACATGGCGAAGTATCCAAGTCATTGTTTATTCAGGAGATTTGTCATGAGTGAAAACATAGCTGGAGGCTGCCTGTAATTGAATGCCCATCTATTTGTGTTGGCTTCCAATGAGCAAAGGCCACAGGCTGATGGTGGAGCAGGTTTTCTTCAATTAAGACCACACACACACACACACAACTAGGCAATGACAGGGCTCAATCTATTCTAGCATGAAGTGTTTTTCTATTCATCTATTTCTCATGGTCACAGCAGGTACGGGAGCTGTGCTGCGCTCAAAATAAATTACAAATGAATTGAATCATTGTTGTTGATACTATGACTTACTGACTTGTGGTACAACATGGCAAAATAACTCACAAGCTTCATTTTTTTGAGATTTGTTCTTCATGTCTCCCTTTCAAATGTCTCCCTACTCAACAAATTGGATGCAGTCTATCACAGTGCCATCCGTTTTGTCACCAAAGCCCATATACTACCCACCATTGCGACCTGTACTCTCTCGTTGGCTGGCCCTCGCTTCATAGTCGTCGCCAAACCCACTGGCTCCATGTTATCTACAAGACCCTGCTAGGTAAAGTCCCCCCTTATCTCAGCTCGCTGGTCACCATAGCATCTCCCACCTGTAGCACACGCTCCAGCAGGTATATCTCTCTGGTCACCCCCAAAACCAATTCTTATTTTGGCCGCCTCTCCTTCCAGTTCTCTGCTGCCAATGACTGGAACGAACTACAAAAATCTATGAAACTGGAAACACTTATCTCCCTCACTAGCTTTAAGCACCATCTGTCAGAGCAGCTCACAGATTACTGCACCTGTACATAGCCCATCTATAATTTAGCCCAAACAACTACTTCTTTCCCTACTGTATTTATTTATTTATTTTGCTCCTTTGCACCCCATTATTTCTATCTCTACTTTGCACATTCTTCCACTGCAAATCTACCATTCCAGTGTTTTACTTGCTATATTGTATTTACTTCGTCACCATGGCCTTTTTTTGCCTTTACCTCCATTATCTCACCTCATTTGCTCACATTGTATATAGACTTATTTTTCTACTGTATTATTGACTGTATGTTTGTTTTACTCCATGTGTAACTCTGTGTTGTTGTATGTGTCGAATTGCTCTGCTTTATCTTGGCCAGGTCGCAATTGTAAATGATAACTTGTTCTCAACTTGCCTACCTGGTTAAATAAATAAGAACAAATTCATATTTACAATGACAGCCTACCCTGGTCAAAACCTAACCCAGACGACGCTGGGCCAATTGTGCACCGCCCTATGGGACTCCCAATAACGGCTGTTTGTGATACAGCATGGAATCGAACCAGGGTCTATAGTGACGCCTCTAGCAATGAGATGCAGTGCCATAGACCGCTGCACCACCCAGGAGCATATACACAATATTTTACAAGCACCCCAACGCAACAACCTCCCTGTGAAACAGTCCTGCTCCCAGTGAAACAGTCCTGCTCCCAGTGAAACAGTCCTGGTGCCAGTGAAACAGTCCTGGTGCCAGTGAAACAGTCCTGGTGCCAGTGAAACAGTCCTGGTGCCAGTGAAACAGTCCTGGTGCCAGTGAAACAGTCCTGGTGCCAGTGATACAGTCCTGGTGCCAGTGACACAGTCCCGGTACCAGTGAAACAGTCCCGGTGGCAGTGAAACAGTCCCGGTGCCAGTGAAACAGTCCCGGTGCCAGTGATACAGTCCCGGTGCCAGTGATACAGTCCCGGTGCCAGTGATACAGTCCCGGTGCCAGTGATACAGTCCCGGTGCCAGTGATACAGTCCCGGTGCCAGTGATACAGTCCCGGTGCCAGTGAAACAATCCCGGTGCCAGTGAAACAATCCAGTGAAACAATCCTAGAGTGCCAGTGAAACAGTCCTAGAGTCAGTGAAACAGTCCTAGAGTCAGTGAAACAGTCCTAGAGTCAGTGAAACAGTCCTAGAGTCAGTGAAACAGTCCTAGAGTCAGTGAAACACTCCTGGTGCCACTTTTTAGGACGCACCCTTTCTCTCTTGTAACAGTGTGTATTTCAATGAGAAGTACAACGCCTCTGTTCCATGTTCCATACACATTTGGTATCAAATGTGAATAAATTTGATTAATTGCATCAAATGGTGCCTGAAAAGCAATTAATTAATTTAGAAAGGGTTATTTGGTATTATCTGGACACAATTATCCTGTCTGGCTGCTTGATACAGCAGACCTTGTCCATTAAATCCAACTATATGATTGGATGCTATCTGGACCTGTGTGGAAACTAATTTGGACTGGAACCAATCTGGTGTAGAGAGAACTAATGACCTACGTCGACACCAACACCTCTGCTTGCTTACCCCTCTCATGTGTGTGTGTGTGTGTGTGTGTGTGTGTGTGTGTGTGTGTGTGTGTGTGTGTGTGTGTGTGTGTGTGTGTGTGTGTGTGTGTGTGTGTGTGTGTGTGTGTGTGTGTGTGTGTGTGTGTGTGTGTGTGTGTGTGTGTGTGTGTGTGTGTGTGTGTGTGTGTGTGTGTGTGTGTGTTTCGTGCGTGTGGCATTTATCTCTAAATTGTCTTTCCTTCTCCATTTCTCCTCCTTTCCTCCTCTCACATCCTTCTTCTCTGCCTGCTGTTTTAGTTAGTTAGTGGCTGGCATCACCTATACATGTACAATAGTTAGTTAGTTAGTTAGTTAGTTAGTTAGTTAGTTAGTTAGTTAGTTAGTTAGTTAGTTAGTTAGTTAGTTAGTTAGTTAGTTAGTTAGTTAGTTAGTTAGTTAGTTAGGGGCTGGCATCACCTATACATGTACAATAGTTAGTTAGTTAGGTAGTTAGGTAGTGGCTGGCATCACCTATACATGTACAATAGTTAGTTAGGTAGTGGCTGGCATCACCTACACATGTACAATAGTTAGTTAGGTAGTGGCTAGCATCACCTATACATGTACAATAGTTAGTTAGGTAGTGGCTGGCATCACCTATACATGTACAATAGTTAGTTAGGTAGTGGCTGGCATCACCTATACATGTACAATAGTTAGTTAGGTAGTGGCTGGCATCACCTATACATGTACAATAGTTAGTTAGGTAGTGGCTGGCATCACCTATACATGTACAATAGTTAGTTAGGTAGTGGCTGGCATCACCTATACATGTACAATAGTTAGTTAGGTAGTGGCTGGCATCACCTATACATGTACAATAGTTAGTTAGGTAGTGGCTGGCATCACCTATACATGTACAATAGTTAGTTAGTTAGTTAGGTAGTGGCTAGCATCACCTACACATGCACAATAGTTAGTTAGTTAGTTAGTTAGTTAGTTAGTTAGTTAGTTAGTTAGTTAGTTAGTTAGTTAGTTAGTTAGTTAGTTAGTTAGTTAGTTAGTTAGTTAGTTGCTGGCATCACATACACATGTACAATAGTTAGTTAGGTAGTGGCTGGCATCACCTATACATGTACAATAGTTAGTTAGGTAGTGGCTAGCATCACCTATACATGTACAATAGTTAGTTAGTTAGTTAGTTAGTTAGTTAGTTAGTTAGTTAGTTAGTTAGTTAGTTAGTTAGTTAGTTAGTTAGTTAGTTAGTTAGCTAGTTGCTGGCATCACATACACATGTACAATAGTTAGTTAGGTAGTGGCTGGCATCACCTACACATGTACAATAGTTAGTTAGGTAGTGGCTGGCATCACCTATACATGTACAATAGTTAGTTAGGTAGTGGCTGGCATCACCTATACATGTACAATAGTTAGTTAGTTAGGTAGTGGCTGGCATCACCTACACATGCACAGTAGTTAGTTAGGTAGTGGCTGGCATCACCTACACATGCACAGTAGTTAGTTAGGTAGTGGCTGGCATCACCTACACATGTACAGTAGTTAGTTAGTGGCTGGCATCACCTACACATGTACAGTAGTTAGTTAGGTAGTGGCTGGCATCACCTACACATGCACAGTAGTTAGTTAGTGGCTGGCATCACCTACACATGTACAGTAGTTAGTTCGGTAGTGGCTGGCATCACCTACACATGTACAATAGTTAGTTAGGTAGTGGCTGGCATCACCTACACATGTACAGTAGTTAGTTAGGTAGTGGCTGGCATCACCTACACATGTACAGTAGTTAGTTAGGTAGTGGCTGGCATCACCTACACATGTACAGTAGTTAGTTCGGTAGTGGCTGGCATCACCTACACATGTACAATAGTTAGTTAGGTAGTGGCTGGCATCACCTACACATGCACAGTAGTTAGTTATTGGCTGGCATCACCTACACATGTACAGTAGTTATTTGGGTAGTGACTGGCATCACCTATGTACACCTGAAGTCAATAATAGATGCCTCTTGCTAATGACCATATATAAAAGACTAATGCTTTATGGAGTATATTGATGTGTAAAGCATTACACAGGTATGCTGGCCCATTTGGACTCCAGTGCTTCCCACAGTTGTGTCAAGTTGACTGGATCTCCTTTGCGCGGTGGACAATGTTGATACATACAGGAAAATGTTTAGCTTGAAAAACCAAACAGCGATGCAGTTCTTGACACACTCAAACCGGTGCGCCTGGCACCTACTATCATACCTCGCTCAAAGACACATATTGATTACATGTTTTGTCTTGCTTATTGACCCTCTGAATGGCACACATACACAATCCATGTGTCAATTGTCTCAAGGCTTAAAATCCTTCTTTAACATGTCTCCTCCCCATCATCTACACTGATTGAAGTGGATTTAACAGGTGACATCAATAAGGAATCATAGCTTTCATCTGGATTCACCTGGTCAATCTATGTCATGGAAAGAGCAGGTGTTCCTAATGTTTTGTCCACTCAGTATCTATGAGATGAAAAATACATTAGGTGTTTCAAGGCCCAGTGAGTCAAAGATCTAATCACAGTCAAAAATGTTGACCATGGCCCGGCTCTGGTCGAAAGTAGCGCACTATAGAGGGAATAGGGTACAATTTGGGACAGATCTCCAGACCTGGGCAGCAACACACAGAGTGAACACTCGTCATCATGGCTGATCTGCAATAGTACACCCTGCTGGGTACATATGGCATTGAGTCTGTCCTGCTTAGGCTTGCACAATTCTGCTAACATTCCCAAAATTCCGAGGTTTTCTAGAAATACTGGTTGGAGGATTTCGGATTTCCTGCTTATTAACCTCACGACTCCGGGAATCTTCCAACTGGGATTTGTGGGAAAAAAATGACATTTTGGGAAGGTTCCCAGGATTGTTCTAACCCTAGCCCTGGATGATATTGGAGTTCTTACTTCTCTTTTGAGGTAAGTATTGTGCATGATAGTGTGTCTGTGTGTGGGGGGGTATATGTTTGTGTGTGTGTAGCCTGAAGTTGCAGGTGTGTGTGTGGGTGGAGGAGTGAAAAAGAGGGATGCTCGGCTTTGTTCACACTCCATGTGTGTTGTGTTTAGCAGGGGTGCGGAAACGTTGTCTTGGCAACATGCGTGTGACATGTGAGCATGGTAGGGGATTGGCAACATACGTGTGACTGGCAGGAGTAACCAGCAGGTACCGGACCGCAGCCATGCACATGCACTGAGGTAATATTTATCATATGCCATATACTCTATATACCTCACAAGCAACCCATGATAAGACCATGCAATTAGCCAGATAAATATGATTTAGCAATATGAGAGAGACTATATTTGAGTTACGGGAATAGAAAGGTCAAGAAAGGTCTGAGAATGGAATCCTAAATGCAAGTGTATTTCATTAAATGAAGGGATTGCAAGGCAAACACTTAAGATACAAAGCACGCACAAGCATTGCACAGCAGTAGTAATCCAGACATGATCAGACAGGGAGAGGGAGAAAGAAGTCATAGCCCAGAAGGCCATGTCCTCCCGGGGAGGAGAGGGAAAGATGGTATCTCACCACCACAGGTTGCAAAACTGGATAGTTGGTCTTACTCTGTGGGCCGACATGCTGCCTGAAATGCGCAGGAGGATTTCCTCTGTCTAGGTTCAGACAGCGCCAGACCATAATGCCCTTCCCTTTTACAGAAATTACAACAACGTCTAGTGGACGGATTGGGATTAGCCTCTGTACCCATTCTAATAGCTGCAATAGGGGCTATGGACGTGCAAACCATGCCCGTAAGTGGGACTGACTTTGCATCTATTCTACTACCTCTATCCGAGTCAGACAAGTTGCTTTGGAGCCCATTTGTGCTCTGTTCTAACAATTCTCACTGCGCGTCATTTAGAAAGGACCTAGTTCTTTCGCATGCTTGAAATGTTCTATGGGATCTCACTCACAGTGGTATCATGTTCGTTGCTAGTTTTCTGTGTCACAATTCATTTTTCCTGCGTAAAAACCCAGCAAACTCTAGAATTAACACACTCGTATGCCTACCAATATATTGCCTGTACTGAATAATGTATATTAAGACCATTCTTATATATCTTGATCAGCTTTTGAGCCAAATCATTGACCTGAAATAATTCCAAAAAAGATTGGCATATTCTCCATCAGGTAGGCTACATTTTCGTATCAGGGAATCAAATGGAATTATCAATCTCTCTGGGGTGGAGAGCGAAAGAGAGTATCTCACCATGCAGGTCAGGAACAAAAGAGACAATCAATCTAAGAACCTTTTAAAACCATTTGACTATGTTTAGATTTGTAAAAATCTGAGTTGTTGACCAATAGGATACTGTAAAGCATAGTCACGGGGAAGAGGTTTGGGGGTTCTGAGGATTCTCAACCAGTGGCATATTGTTTTTTTAGGTGAGTGCTGATGCCACCCTGTGATAAGCCGTGCCCCCTTTGTCAAAGGTAGGGCCTCAAAAGATTGCATTTCTCCATTCCCAGCGCGCCTCTCCAGGGTGATGTTGGAGAGATGCATCGCCTGGGCACTCCACCAACATTCTGTCATGTAGCAGATACAGTATAGTATATGGTAGAAATAGTATGTTGCCTTTTCTGTAGCCTGCAGGCTGAAGGTCAAATGTATGACAATGTAATGAGACACTTTTTTACATAATGCAGGTTTCTCCAATCAAATAGCCTAACCTAAATGGCAGACAATCACATAAAAACTTTGCTGACATGTTAAAAACCAACATATCCTAAAAAGAGGACAGGTCAAAGTCAAATTGACAATATGGAATGGAATTAGGCTACTCAGAACTTCTGTCAAGGAGTTTCAACCGTGGGCTAACTTGTCATGATCAGTGGTTTCAAGTTATATCCGTAAATTGTTGATGAGCTGATCATAGTGAAAAATAAAATACTTATGCATTTCAGGCTGTGTAACCACATTGCAAATCATTTCAGGATAACTTCGGATAAAAATGGCCAAATTGTCCTGATTCACAGGAATCACAGGATTCACTAGAATCAGGACAAATTAAGGCAATGCAACAGCCTGTTAAACACATGTTGGGCCTACCACATCATGGATGGGCATTCATCAAACTCCATCGCAGGCCGACATGGTAGGCTACACCTCAGTAAACACAGACCCACGCTGACGTCTTTTGGACCTCGTTTTTGGTCCTGTCCCAATTCTGTTTTGGTGCAGTCCAGACCAGCCTTGATTTCCACATCCACGGACGTTGGTTTTTGGTCCAGTCCAGACCAGCCTTGATTTCCACATCCACGGACGTTGGTTTTTGGTCCAGTCCAGACCAGCCTTGATTTCCACATCCACGGACGTTGGTTTTTGGTCCAGTCCAGACCAGCCTTGATTTCCACATCCACGGACGTTGGTTTTTGGTCCAGTCCAGACCAGCCTTGATTTCCACATCCACGGACGTTGGTTTTTGGTCCAGTCCAGACCAGCCTTGATTTCCACATCCACGGACGTTGGTTTTTGGTCCAGTCCAGACCAGCCTTTTTCCACATCCACGGACGTCCAGTCCAGACCAGCCTTGATTTCCACATCCACGGACGTTGGTTTTTGGTGCAGTCCAGACCAGCCAGACCAGCCTTGATTTCCACATCCACGGACGTTGGTTTTTGGTCCAGTCCAGACCAGCCTTGATTTCCACATCCACGGACGTTGGTTTTTGGTCCAGTCCAGACCAGCCTTGATTTCCACATCCACGGACGTTGTTTTTTTAATGCAGTCCAGACCAGCCTTGATTTCCACATCCACGGACGTTGGTTTTTGGTCCAGTCCAGACCAGCCTTGATTTGGCCGAAACATAGATGTCAATGTTTGATTCAGATTTGTGTGATTACGGATCAGCCTTGATTTCAACCTCCACGGACGTATATATTTTTGTCCAGACCAGACCAAATCTAAACCAATCATAGACATCTATGTTTGGTTCAGATTTGGTCTGGTGTGGACCGGCCTTGATTTGGTCCAAACATAGAGTTGAAGTTGGAAGTTTACATGCACCTTAGCCAAATACATTTAAACTCAGTTTTTTACCATTCCTGACATTTAATCAGAGTAAAAATTCCCTGTCTTAGGTCAGTTAGGATCACCACTTTATTTTACGAATGTGAAATGTCAGAATAATAATAGAGAGAATTATTTATTTAAGCTTTTATTTCTTTAATCACATTCCCATTGGGTCAGAAGTTTACATACACTCAATTAGTATTTGGTAGCATTGCCTTTAACCTGTTTAACTTGGGTCAAACATTTCAGGCAGCCTTCCACAACCTTCCCACAATAAGTTGAGTGAATTTTGAGCCATTCCTCCTGACAGAGCTGGTGTAACTGAGTCAGGTTGGTAGGCCTCCATGCTCGCACACACTTTTTGTTATGCAGGTGAATGAGGACCCAAAAGCGACTTAACAGAAACAGAGTTTATTCCAGTCTTTACAGAAAACGACTAATCCTGTATTCTTTCACAGGTAATGCCCAAACAGGAATAACAGAAATCCTCTAGTCTGTAGAGGGGAACAACAGGAGAAGCGGCCACAGACTGCAGGTCGCTTCGGGTTGGCGCAGGCCGTAGCTGATAGAGACACCTGCTCACACGCAGCATCTGATGAAGGTAAAAACACGACAGCACGGAACAAGAACACAGTACAGCAAACAAGGATCCGACAAGGACAGAAGCGGAAACAGAGGGAGAAATAGGGACACTAATCAGAGGGCAAAATAGGGGACAGGTGTGAAAGAGTAAACAAGGTAGTTAGGAGAATGAGGAACAGCTGGGAGCAGGAACGGAACGATAGAGAGAGAGAGAGAGAGAGAGAGAGAGATAGAGAGAGAGAGGGAAAGAACCTAATAAGACCAGCAGGGGGAAACAAATATAAGAGAAAGCACAGGGACAAGACATGACAATCTATGACAAAACATGACACTTTTTCAGTTCTGCCCACACATTTTCTATAGGCTGGAGGTCAGAGCTTTGTGATGGCCATTCCAATACCTTGACTTTGTTGTCCTTAAGCCATTTTGCCACAACTTTGGAAGTATGCTTGGGGTTATTGTCCATTTGGAAAACCCATTTGCGACCAAGCTTCCTGACTGATGTCTTGAGATGTTGCGTCAATATATCCACATATTTTACCTCCCCCATGATGCCATCTATTTTGTGAAGTGCACCAGTCCCTCCTGCAGCAAGGCACCCCCACAACATGATGCTGCCACTCCTGTGCTTCACGGTTGGGATGGTGTTCGTCGGCTTGCAAGCGTCCCCCTTTTTCCTCCAAACATAACGATATTTTTGTTTCATCAGACCAGAGGACATTTCTCCAAAAAGTAACATATTTGTCCCCATGTGCAGTGGCTTTTTATATGGCAGTTTTGGAGCAGTGGCTTCTTCCTTGCTGAGTGGGCTTTCAGGTTATGTCGATATAGGACTCGTTTTACTGTGGATAAAAATACTTTTGTACCTGTTTCCTCCAGCATCTTCACAAGGTCCTTTGCTATTGTTCTGGGATTGATTTGCACTTTTTGCACCAAAGTACGTTCATCTCTAGGAGACAGAATGCGTCTCCTTCCTGAGTGGTATGACGACTGCGTGGTCCCATGGTGTTCATATTTGCGTACTATTGTTTGTATAGATGAGCGTGGTACCTTCAGGCGTTTGGAAATTGCTTCCAAGGATGAACCAGACTTGTGGAGGTCTACAATTTTTTTTCTGAGGTCTTGGCTGATTTCATCTGATTTTCCCATGATGTCAACCAAAGAGGCACTGAGTTTGAAGGTAGGGCTTGAAATACATCCACGTCTGACCCACTGGAATTGTGACACAGTGAATTATAAGTGAAATAATCTGTCTGTAAACAATTGTTGGAAAAATTACTTGTGTCATGCACAAAGTAGAAGTCCTAACCAACATGCCAAACTATAGTTTGTTCACAAGAACTTTGTGGAGTGGTTGAAAAACGAGTTTTAATGACTCCAACCTAAGTGTATGTAAACTTCCCACTTCAACTGTAGATATCTGTAAATGACGTCTTTTCAACTTTCATTCAGAACTGAAAATGAACCTGATTTTAACATTCAGGAAAATACATCTTTTCACCTTTAATTCAGAACCTAAATTGATCTTCAACGTCTGGAAATTCTCCTTTAACATCTGGAAAATATGTAATTTTGCTTTCTGAGACTAGTTTTGCAGGGGGGCCAATATTTTTGTCAGAATGGCCAGGACCAGCTCTGAGTAGTAAAGGCCCAGTGCACTATGAGTAACCTGCCAGCAGGCATCGGACCACAGCTGTGCCAATCTGACACCTCAACGGGGCACGTGTCCTCACCATAAAGGACTGCAGGAATCAGGACACTGAAGGTGTCTATAACCATAGCAACACAGGACAGTACAGGTCTGGTCTGATATAAATCTGGTCGGGCACAGAATGCTTATACAGAGTTTGAGGTGTACACACTCTATTCCAGGTAAGCGTAGAGAGGAAAGTAGAGTGGAGTAAAGTAGAGTAGAGTAGTATTGATCCCAACTTGGGAAATATTTTTTTCACCACAAGCATTACCAAGGATTACAAGAACAAGGATCAGAGACATACTCATAAAGACATACTCATAAATACATACTCATAAAGGCATACTCATAAAGGCATACTCATAAAGACATATTTATAAAACATACTCATAAAGACATACTCATAAAGGCATACTCATAAAGACATATTCATAAAACATACACATAAAGACATACTCATAAAGACATACACATAAAGGCATACTCATAAAGACATACTCATAAAGACATACTCATAAAAACATACGCATAAAGACATACTCATAAAGACATACCCATAAAGACATACTCATAAAGACATACTCATAAAGACATACTCATAAAGACATACTCATAAAGACATACTCATAAAGACATACTCATAAAGACATACTCATAAAGGCATACTCATAAAGACATACTCATAAAGACATACACATAAAGGCATACTCATAAAGACATACTCATAAAGACATACTCATAAAGACATACTCATAAAAACATACGCATAAAGACATACTCATAAAGACATACCCATAAAGACATACTCATAAAGACATACTCATAAAGACATACTCATAAAGACATACTCATAAAGGCATACTCATAAAGACATACTCATAAAGACATACTCATAAAGACATACTCATAAAGACATACTCATAAAGGCATACTCATAAAGACATATTCATAAAACATACTCATAAAGACATACTCATAAAGGCATACATACAATAAAGGCATAAAGACATACTCATAAAGACATATTCATAAAACATACACAAAGACATACTCATAAAGACATACACATAAAGGCATACTCATAAAGACATACTCATAAAGACATACTCATAAAGACATACTCATAAAAACATACTCATAAAGACATAAAAGACATACATAAAGACATACCATAAAGACATACTCATAAAGACATACCCATAAAGACATACTCATAAAGACATACTCATAAAGACATACTCATAAAGACATACATACTCATAAAGACATACTCATAAAGACATACTCATAAAGGCATATTCATAAAACATACTCATAAAGACATACTCATAAAGGCATACTCATAAAGACATACTCATAAAGACATATTCATAAAACATACACAAAGACATACTCATAAAGACATACACATAAAGGCATACTCATAAAGACATACTCATAAAGACATACTCATAAAGACATACTAAAGACATACATAAAGACATACTCATAAAATCATACTCATAAAGACATACTCATAAAGACATACCCATAAAGACATACTCATAAAGACATACCCATAAAGATACTCATAAAGACATACTCATAAAGACATACTCATAAAGGCATACTCATAAAGGCATACTCATAAAGACATACTCATAAAGGCATACTCATAAAGACATACTCATAAAGACATATTCATAAAACATACACATAAAGACATACTCATAAAGACATACACATAAAGGCATACTCATAAAGACATACTCATAAAGACATACTCATAAAAACATACTCATAAAGACATACTCATAAAGACATACACATAAAGGCATACCCATAAAGACATACTCATAAAGGCATACTCATAAAGGCATACTCATAAAGATATATTCATAAAACATACTCATAAAGATATATTCATAAAACATACTCATAAAGACATACTCATAAAGGCATACTCATAAAGGCATACTCATAAAGACATACTCATAAAGACATATTCATAAAGACATACTCATAAAGGCATACTCATAAAGACATACTCATAAAGACATACTCATAAAGACATATTCATAAAACATACACAAAGACATACTCATAAAGACATATTCATAAAACATACTCATAAAGACATACTCATAAAGGCATACTCATAAAGACATACTCATAAAGACATATTCATAAAGACATACTGATAAAGACATATTCATAAAGACATACTCATAAAGACATACTCATAAAGACATACCCATAAAGACATACCCATAAAGACATACTCATAAAGACATACTCATAAAGACATACTCATAAAGGCATACTCATAAAGGCATACTCATAAAGACATACTCATAAAGACATATTCATAAAGACATACTCATAAAGGCATACTCAAAGACATACTCATAAAGACATATTCATAAAACATACACAAAGACATACTCATAAAGACATATTCATAAAACATACTCATAAAGACATACTCATAAAGGCATACTCATAAAGACATACTCATAAAGACATATTCATAAAGACATATTCATAAAGACATACTCATAAAGACATACTCATAAAAACATACTCATAAAGACATACCCATAAAGACATACCCATAAAGACATACTCATAAAGACATACTCATAAAGACATACTCATAAAGACATACTCATAAAGACATACTCATAAAGGCATACTCATAAAGGCATACTCATAAAGGCATACTCACAAAGACATACTCATAAAGGCATACTCATAAAGACATACTCATAAAGACATATTCATAAAACATACACATAAAGACATACTCATAAAGACATACACATAAAGACATACTCATAAAGACATACTCATAAAGACATACTCATAAAGACATACTCATAAAAACATACTCATAAAGACATACTCATAAAGACATACCCATAAAGACATACTCATAAAGACATACTCATAAAGACATACTCATAAAGACATACTCATAAAGACATACCCATAAAGACATACTCATAAAGACATACTCATAAAGACATACTCATAAAGACATACTCATAAAAACATACTCATAAAGACATACTCATAAAGACGTACTCATAAAGACATACCCATAAAGACATACTCATAAAGACATACTCATAAAGACATACTCATAAAGACATACATGTGTAATACTGTCCGTTTGTCTGTTTCTCGCTCCTTCCCTTTCTGACTGCAACTTATCTCCTGGGCTTTATCTGTGTCCCAAATGGGACCCTATTTCCTACATATTGCACTGCTTTTAACCAGAGCCCTATGGGTCCTGGTCCAAAGTAATGTGCTCACTATATAGGGGATAGGGTGCCATTTGAGACTCAGGCTCCCTGTCTCAGTGGACGTAGCATGGTATTGTCATTACCACTAACAGCTTTGAGCCGGCCTCGTCATTAGAGAGAATTATTCTCAATCCAATCGCCTATTGGTTACGCTACGGAACACAAGCCCCGAAATCTGTCCTGATCTTATGGTGTTGGATTTACCTTGTAAAGCCTGATGAATCTCAAAGACATGAGGGAGGGGTATTTATGGTGCTAGTGTTTCCTGTCACCTGAGATCATCAACTGTGTATGCAGTTCACACCTATCGAGGTCAGTGTGTGGAGGTGAAAACGGTTCCCAATGTATCTAATGCCACCCATATTACTGTTACCTGGAAACACTATGAAGTTTCTTATCTTGCATATGTGATTATTGTTGATTTGTAAGGATTCTGGTGTTTAAAACATTTTTTAAACATTGAACTGTCATTGAAGATAAATTATCATGTATCTACTTGTATTTGCAATAGGAAAAAAAAGTACAGTAAAAATGATACTTGCAGAACCAACAGGTGGAATGAACATATGTTTGATGATGATCAACAAACTAAAACACAGATTTCAGCAGAGTTCAGAGAATGGGGAGACCAGTGAAACAAAGAGTTTGGGAATTAATCCGATTCAAATCAACTACAAGTGTCCTAGCTTTTTGCACTCATGTGCATTGCAACTATTTTGCTTCGTGAGCCACCAATTGAGGTGTCTTTTGAGTTGTGACCCACCATAAGCGTTGAGCAGTGAACACATATACACAAGACCAGGGAAGAATAATACCCTCCTCTTCAAAACATTTAACTGAATGTAGATTTGAGTATGGGCTCTTGTGACCAATTTTAAGAAATTGACTTTGTAATTATGATTGTATGTTCTGACAGATTATAGGCTATTATTTCAAAATAAATACATTACCAGTCAAAAGTTTGGACACAACTACTCATTCAGGGTGTTTCTTTATTTTGTTTTATTTTCTACATTGTTGAATAATAGTGAAGACATCAAAACTATGAAATAATACATAAGGAATCATGTAGTAACTAAAAAAGGGTTAAACAAACACCTCCAGGCTGTGTAAGGGCTATTTGGTTACTTCCATTTGTGTAATTTCATAGCTTTGATGTCATCACTATTATTCTACAATGTAGAAAATAATACAAATAAATAACAACAACTGGAATGAGTAGGTGTGTCCAAACTTTTGACTGGTACTGTAGGTCCATTATATTTTTCCACCTGCCTTCTATTTCGTTTTAGTCATTAATTTGTATATTGAAAATGTTTTTCCATCCCAAAAAGGTCTTTATATTTTGTTCAATATATACATTTGTTGCACAAAAAAAGTCACCCCATGACCCACTTGTATCCCTGTCGCGACCCACAAGTTGGTCCCGACCCACAGTTTGGGAACCACTGTTCTAGAACAAACTCAATTTTGCCTTCCATTCACTCTCCTTTCTGTCAAGGCCTTTCTCTACCTTTCTCTCTCTCCAGCTCATCTGTCTACCTCTCTCTTTTCCTCTCTCTCCCTCCTCACCCCCAGCCCCCTTTTCCATCTCCCCACCCTCTCTGTCTATCTCCCTCTATCTCTCTCACTCTCGGTGGCAGGGCACAAGTTGAGAATATTAATTACAGGCAGTCAGGCAGACAGGCAGACAGACAGGTAGGCACCGTTCTGCTCATCTGACTCCTGTCAGACGAGGAAGGATGGATGAGAAGAGACAAAGAGAAGAATGAGATTGACAGCACCAGCCAGCCCTCCTCCCTCTCCTCTCCGGTGTGTCCCAAATGGCACCCAGTTCCCTTTATAGTGCACTAATTTTGACCAGGTCCCCACAGGGCTCTGGTCAAAAGTAGTGCACTATGTAGGGAATAGGGTGCCATTGGGGATTTAGCCTCCATCCCCCCTTGCTGAAAACTTGGAACTCTTTCTGTTTGCATGTATAAAGAGATCTCTGTCTATTATTTTCCATCTATTAAAATAGTAACAAAAAGGAATGCTGTGAGGGAGGGGTGATGACTTAAGCTCAAGATTATATGTCTGCCTCTTGTTGATAGCAGTGTGCAAGGAAATGCTATGTAATATGAATGTGTAGTGTGCCAAATTGGGCAGCCATGGGTTTTGCTTCAATGCCATCAAATAGGCCATGATGTCGTTTAAAAAGAAACTGAAACAAAGAAACACAGATGAACGCTGAAGATATACCAAACAGCAGTGTCGTGCATACATGCATGCGTAAGCAGGGCAATTTGATAAGGATAAACCTCCGATCTCAGGGACGACATTCAAAAGATGCAGAACCAAGTTCAGACCACAAAGTTGAAAAAAAAACTAAAGTTATGACAATAACTACTGTTCCCTAAAGGAGGGAAATCAGCTACAACATACTAGGGGGAGTCGCACTCTCGTGACTTTGGTTTAAGGATCTACAATCACACCTGACAAGGCCAATGAAATCCATACCTCGCTGGAAGCCCCTCATTCCACCGGTGATAAGCATGAGGCTTGGATTCATTCCTTCAATTTAATACGGCTCTTCACTGAGCCCAGGAAAGGTGGCGCAGGGCCAAAAAGGTTTTGTACATCATTTCCCTCCTTTCTGGGAACAATTTTTATCGTCCTAACGTTCCATTCGGCCAGTCAACTTCGGTACAACATACTATGGGGAAATATAATCACGCCCCAAGATGACCGCAACAGATGCTAAATGAAAATGGCCCATTGCTGACAACCCAGACCTGACCCAGATGCGGCAGTCTGGGTATTGGGCACATGGCATACTGCCTAGTGACTTTTCCCTGTCCCAGCCGTAAGCAACATGTGGGCTACACTGGAAGAAGTGATATCCAAGCGATACAACATCACAAAGTCTGTGGCGATGCCCAACTTGCCACAACACAAATATCTCCTATAGTCAACCCTTTAAACAACACCAAGACACTGCCAGACCCCTGGTGAAGTGGGTGCCTACACCGCTAGGTAACCCTTGCTGCTATATGCCAGGGAGATAGCATCTCTCCCACTGGATTGTGGAGGCTACTTAGGGAACACCCTGCCTCGAGCTGGATTAGCAAGAAAATATAAAAAGCTGGTCACATAACCGGATATCTCGGGTCCATTCAATGTACTTGCGTAAAGTTTGCACTGGATTCAGGGCATGTAACCGCTCTCCAGAAGCAAAAGGAGGCTGAGATGATGCTGGAGAGAATGGCTGCCATTTCTTAACCAACTGTGCTATTTTGTTAGTTTTTTTGTAAATTATTTTGTACATAATTTTGCTTCTACCGTCTCTTATGACCGAAAAGAGCTTCTGGAAATCAGAACAGCGATTACTCACCTTGAACTGGACCAATAATTTATCTTTAATGAGTCGGACAAGAGGGATTTACTCCAGACACCCGAACAGGCCCTCATCCCCGTCATTTGCAGGAGAAAGTGCCTTGTGAGTATCCGCCGACGAGTGGCTAATCGGCCCTTGTCATCCGTACTACTAGCCAAAGTACAAATCGCTGAAAAATAAATTGGATGAGCTAAAAGCACATATATCCTACCAACCGGACATTAAAAACTGTCATATCTTATGTTTCACCGAGTCGTGGCTGAACGATGACATGAATAACATACAGCTGGCGGGTTATATACTGCATCGGCAGGATAGAAAAGCAGCCTCTGTTAAGACAAGGGGTGTGGGTCTATGCATATTTGTAAACAACAGCTGGTACACGATATCTAAGGAAGTCTTGAGGTTTTGCTCGCCTTGAGGTAGAGTATCTCATGATAAACTGTAGACCACACAATCTACCTAGAGAGTTTTCATCTGTATTTTTCGTAGCTGTCTAAATACCACCACAGACCGATGCTGGCACTAAGACCATACTCAATGAGCTGTATACCGCCATAAGCAAACAGGAAAAAGATCATCCAGAGGTGGCACTCCTAGTGGCTGAGGACTTTATTGCAGGGAAACTTTAATCCGTTTTACCTCATTTCTATCAGCATGTTAAATGTGCAACCAGAGGGGGAAAAAAACTCTAGACCACCTTTACTCTACACACAGAGACACGTACAAAGCTCTGCCTCACCTTCTATTTGGCAAATCTGACCATGCTTACAAACATAAATTCAAGCAGGAAGCACCAGTGACTCGGTCAATAAAAAAAGTGATCAGATGAAGCAGATGCTAAGCTACACGACTGTTTAACTAGCACAGACTGGAACATGGTCCAGAATTCTTCCAATGGCACTGAGTTGTACACCACATCAGTTACTGGCTTCATCAACAAGTGCATCAATGACGTCATCCCCACAGTGACTGTACGTACATACACCAACCAGAAGCCATGGATTACAGGCAACATACGCACTGAGCTAAAGGGTAGAGCTCCCGCTTTCAAGGAACGGGACTCGAACCCGGAAGCTTATAAGAAATCCCTCTAAGCCCTCCGAAGAACCATCAAAAAGGCAAAGCATCAACACAGGACTAAGATCGAATCATACTGCTCTGACGCTGATCGGATTTGGCAGGGCTTGCAAACTATTACAGACTACAACGGGAAGCACAACTGAGAGCTGCCCAGTGACACGAGCCTACCAGACAAGCTAAATTACATCTATGCTCCCTTTGAGGCAAGTAACACTGAAACATGCATGAGAGCACCAGCTGTCCCGGACGACTGTGTGATCATGCTCTCCGCAGCCGATGTGAGTAAGACCTTTAAATAGGTCAACATTCCCAAGGCTATAGTGCCAGACGGATTACCAGGATGTGTACTGCAAGCATGCGCTGACCAACTGGCAAGTGTCTTCACTGACATTTTCAACCTCTCCTGTCTGAGTCTGTAATACCAACATGTCTGAAGCAGACCACCATAGTCCCTGTAACCAAGAAAACAAAGGTAACTTACCTAAATGACTACCAACCCTTGGTACTCACGTCCGTAGTCATGAAGTGCTTTGAAAGACTGGTCATGGCTCACATCAACACCATTATCCCAGAACCATAGACCCCCTCCAATTTGCATTCCGCCCCAACATATCCACAGATTATGCAATCTATACTGCACTCCACACTGCCCTTTCACACCTGCACAAAAGGAACGCCTATGTGAGAATGCTGTTCATTGACTACAGCTCAGCGTTCAACACCATAGTGACCTCAAAACTCATCACTAACCTAAGGACCCTGGGACTAAACACCTCCCTCTGCAACTGGATCCTGGACTTCCTGACGGGCCGCCCCCACGTGGTAAGGGTAGGTAACAACACATCCGCCACGCTGATCCTTAACATGGGGGCCCCTCAGGGATGTGTGCTCAGTCCCTTCCTGTACTCCCTGTTCACTCATGACTGCACGGCCAGACACGACTCAAACACCATCATTAAGTTTGCCGATGACACAACAGTGGTTGGCCTGATCACCAACAATGACGAGACAGCATATAGGGAGGTCGTCAGAGACCTGGCTGTGTGTTGCCAGGACAACAACCTCTCCAGAAATGTGATCAAGACAAAGGAGATGATTGTGGACTACAGGAAAAGGAGGACTGAGCATGCCACCATTTTCATCAACATGGCTGTGATGGAGCAGGTTGAGAGCTTCAAGTTCCCTGGGGTCCACATTACCAACAAACTAACATGGTCCAAGCACACCAAGACAGTTGTGAAGAGGGCACAAAAAAACCTATTCCTCCTCAGGAAATTGAAAAGACTTGGCATGGGTCCTGAGATCCTCAAAGGATTCTACAGCTGCACCATCAACAGCATCCTGTCTGGTATGCCAACTGCTCAGCCTCCGACCGCAAAGCACTACAGAGGGTAGTGCGTATGGCCCAGTATATCACTGGGGCCAAGCTTCCTGCCATCCAGGAGCTCTATACCAAGCGATGTCAGAGGAAGGTCCTAAAAATTGACAAAGTCTCCAGCGACCCTAGTCATAGACTGTTCTCTGCTACTACACGGCAAGCAGTACGCCACGTCTAGGTCCAAGAGGCTTCTAAACATCTTCTACCCCCAAGCCATAAGACTACTGAACAACTAACAACAAATTTCTACCCAGAGTACTTGCATTGCCCACCCCCCTCTTTTACGCTGCTGCTACTCTCTGTTACTATCTATATGCATAAGTCACTTTAATAACTCTACCCACATGTATATATTACCTCAATTACCTCAAATAACCGGTGTCGTAGCGTTGACTATCATTAAATGTGAAGCCTGTATATTATCAAGTCAATTCTCTATGTGTAATTTAATGATTGATTAAATGAATCATGTAACTTTAAATAACTAAGAAGTCGGGGCAGCACGTGAACATGTTTCAATTGCCCGAATATAAGTATTTTCATATCTAATCGATTACAGTCACTTATTAATGTATTATTACCTGATCAGTCATATTCTGAATGTTGCAAACCCTTGGATATCTGCACGAACCCTAACATAGATTATGAATCAGCGATATAGAAATTGGCTTAATTATTTATTTACTAACTTACTTAATCAGTCACAGAATTACATAAACACAGACACACAATAGGTAATACATTGGTTACTAACACTTGGTAGACAAAGGAAAGGGGTGGGGACAGTTCAAGAGCGTGAAACTCAGAGTGGATTCACTACATACATACAGTTGAATACTTGATCCTAAATATGGACATTTAGCCCCCTAACAAATTCTCATTTGGATTTCAGAATTGTTGTTATAATGGATACTTCAGAGTACCATTCGGAAATGTTCTTATATTGGATGCATTTACCAGACTAAAGTATTTAAACAGCTGCAAACTGAATAATTGCTCTTCAGTTTGTAGATTCCTTAACCATTCAAGACGTCCGACTTACCGTGGGTCTCTTTGGCAGAGTTCCCAACCATAAGTCGCTCTGGATAAGAGTGTCTGCTAAATGACTTAAATGTAATGTAAATGTAACACGTAGCTACTGCTTCATGTTTTCTGTACATTTTGTTGGAAGTAGCTTTTATAATATAATAGAAAAGGGGGCATTCCATGACGCTGATATAAATGTCTGTACTCACAGGGTGTGGTCACTGACTAGTTAAAACTTTAAATAAGAACCCATACTCTCATTTAGAAGGCTAACATCACATTTAATCTTTTCAAAAGTATTCCTATTCGCAAGTATCTATTTTATACAACATTCAGATGCAAACCCCACAATTGAGAGGTGTATACAACCAAAGAACGAAGTAATGTGTGTCTCCTGTCCTTCATGAGGTCCCCAAAGAAACAAATTCGACATGACTGTTCCTTAAGTGTCCACGGACCATTTCAACTGCTTGGAATACATAAATACTGTTAAATTATTCACACTTTGATGTCCAAGTGTCTCCCTGTGTTCCAGGGTTTACATTCCAATCTTGAACACAACAGAGCATAGAGGCAGTGTATTTTAGGACCACCATTAAGTGCCCCCCTCCCTTTCCCTCTGCTGGAGATAAAAAGGGCGCTGTAGAGCGGACCCACTACAACCTGATCCTTCAGATCTTCACAGGAGAGTTATGACTGTATCAGTAACCCCTGTATATGGCCTCGCTATTATTATTTTACTGGTGCTCTTTAATTATTAGTTACTTTATTTATTATTTTTGGGGGTATTTTTCTTAAAACTGCATTGTTGGTTAAGGGCTTGTAAGGAAGCATTTCACTGTAAGGTCTACACTCATTGTATTCGGCGCATGTGACAAATACAATTTGGTTTGAGGAGGTGAAAAGGGAAATAGCAGACAAAGCCATGACTTATGAGTCGAAGGACGCATTTGGACACAATGTCACCTTAGAGTCGCCCGGGGTGAACGGAGCACCGGATAACGTGTGGAGGTCCCCAGCAGGTTTAGCGAGGCCAAAACCATGAGCAGGGATGTTTTGTAGGAGAGGATCTTCAGATCCACCAACTCCAGAGACTCAAAAGGGGCCCGTACACAGTACCTCCAAAACCAACGCCAAGTCTCATATGGTTGGAATGGATTTAGAGACAGGTCTGAAATGCCATATATCTTTCAAGAACCACACAACCAAGGGTGGGCTCTGTCAATTCCCACATGACATGCTGAGATAGAGGCCATGTACTCTTTTAACGTGGAGAATGCCCACCCCTGCTCAAAAAGCTTGTGTAGGAACATAAGAATGTCCCTCACAGAGCACTGAATTTAAACTAGTCCTTAATACTGAAACCAGAGCTCAAACACTTGTCACTTATACACATACAACCTTCCCATGTAGACTGAATGGTAGCAATAACATTCAGAGGTAAACATCTGGCTATCAGATTGACCCTTTCAGGGACCAAGCCCATAGGAACCAAATATCTGGCCTCGCTTGCCAAACCTGCCCATGTGCCTTGGACAACAGGTCCCTGCGCAACTGGAGTTGCCATGGGTCCCTGTCCTTAAAAGGCAAATGATCTCTGTGTACCAACGCCGCCTGGACAAATGGGAAGACACATGAATCAATGATAAGCCCTCCCGGCATCCTCTCCAATGTGGGCTGAATCAGACCCACTGGCGGAAACGCACAGAGCGTCCATTCCCAATGAGGCACTCGGGTCCCTCCTTGAGAAAGATAGACGACACTGTGCATTTTTGAGTGATGCGTAAAGATCCATGTCGGCTCGGATGAAAATGTCCCATACCTGGGAGACAACCCAGGGTTGTAGCTTCTCCTGAGAGAGAGGGTCCCACCTGTATAAAAGAACTGCACCCTAGTTAAAGCAACTGGGAACATGGATTAGGATCTCAGAGTATATTATATGCAGTGTGTTCCGTGTCCATACCCCCAAATAATCGAGTTTCCTTCATACAGCATGCACCACCCTCAGGGTGATTGTGTAACAAAACTGCACATTTTAGAGTGGATTTTTATTGTTCCCAGCACAAGATGCACTTGTGTAATGATCATGGTGTTTAATTGGCTTCTTGATATGTAAACAAATTTGTGCACAACTTTTGAGAGAAATAAGCTTTTTGTGCATATGGAACATTTCTGGGATCTTTTATTTCAGCTCTTGAAACATGAGAACACATTACATGTTGCATTTATATTTTTATTCAGTATATATTCTTTGGGGTGGGATTGGCGTGGGGTGTGGAGGGTCGGTGGGTGGCATTTGACATTTCCTTTGGATTTCTCATGTCTAAGTAATTATTAGAACTTTTGTCCAAATTGGATTTCAGGTACTATATTTATTGAATATTATATTAATCCTATAAATCAGAAACTGAGCCTAAAACCCCAGAGATCAAGCAATGCAGATATAGAAGCATGGTGGCTAGGAAAAACTAGAATGGCTGGAACCTAGGAAGAAACCTAGAGAAGAACCAGGCTCTGAGGGGTGGCCAGTCCACTTCTGGCTGTGCCGGGTGGAAATTATAAGAGTACATGAGCATTAAGGCCAGGTCATTATTTAAGATTTCAAAATTTTACAGATGACTGTTAGAGTTAGATAAAAGTAACAGTGGTTATAGAGGGTGCAACAGGTCTGCACCTCAGGAGTTAATGTCAGTTGGCTTTTCATAGCCGAGCATTCAGAGGTCGAGACCTGTGATCTTAGGTATTGCATCTCATTCCCAACTGCAGAGCACTGTAGGTGTAAGGGCCACTGATTACACTTCACTATGCATCCCGAATGGCACCCTATTCCCTATATAGTGCACTACTTTTGACCAGGATGGGGTATACCCTACGTACTGCACTATGTAGTGAGTAGAGTACCATTTGATACGCAGACGACATACTGCATCCTAACATCTTCAAAGGGGGGCAAATGAAAGACGTTGACCATGAGATCTGATTGGTTGTTTGGATCAAAGAGGCTTAAATAATAAAAGGGAACCAGTCTAGGGAATACCACCCCCCCATGCCCTCTGGCTGTGGCACATGCACAAAAACTCCTTAACTGTGGTTCTGGAACTAAACGTCAGAGCGTTCTCATCCAGAGGATCTGAGGAGGTTCTACAATAGTACCTCCATCCTTACATGAACTACCCCGTCCTTACATTAACTACCCCCATCCTTACCTTAACAACCCCATCATTACATTAACCCTTAAGAGTCTACTGATGCACCTGTGCATCAATCTAAGAAAAAATACATTTAAAAAATCAGTCAGTTTAAGTTACAATATCTGGTTTTCAGCATGGGCTGCTTCTCAATCCACTGCATCCTCTATTCAGCAGCCTAATGGTCTGGGGGTAGAAACTACTGGCCAGATGTATAGTTTTTGCCATGATGCTCTTATACTGCTCGCGCCTGAGTAATGGAAGCGGAGAGAACAAGTTGTGGCTCGGGTGGCTGTAGGTGTCCTGGAGGGCAGGCAGTTTGAACTCAATGGTGCGTTCGGCTGAGCATAGCACCATCTGTAGAGCCTTGTGGTCAGCAGCGGTGAAGTTGCCATACCAGGTTGCGATGCAGCCCGACAGACCGCATTTCTTCAGCCTCCCAGGGTTGAATAGTCAATGTTGTGCCTTTTTCACCACGGTGTCCTTGTGATATGACCATTTCAGCTCCTCAGAGATGTGTACGCAGAGGAACTTGAAGTTTTTGACCGTCTCCACGGCAGCCCCGGTGATGAGGATGGGGGCGTACCCAGCCTGCTTTCTCCCTTAAGTCGACAATTAGCTCCTTTCTTTTGCTGACGTTGAGGGAGAGGTTGTTTACCTGGCACAACGCCGTCAGAGTTCCTACTTCCTCTCCTACCACTGTCATTTCATCAGCAAACTTGATGATGGAGTTGGAAGTCGTGGGTACACATGGGGACTGAGGATGCACCCTGGGGACCGTGTTGAGGACCAGTGTGGAGGATGTTGCCTACCTTCACCACCTGGGTACGAGCATTGTGGTGAGCTTAGGGGGCACTATGGTATTGAAGGCCAAGCCATAGCCAATGATAGTAGACAACTTGAAGCAGGGGGGGATTGCCTGAGCTAGAGAGAAATTGAAAATGTCCTAAAACACAACAGCTAGCTCGTCTACACATGCTGTGAGGGCACGGCTAGGGTTAACACTTGAATGACTTACATGCTGTACTTCCTCCATGGAGACCGAAAGCACGTAGCCCTGATTGGCGTTGATTACTTTTTTTTAATCATCACCCATGATCGTTAGAAGCCTCTGCCACATATGCCTCCTGTCCGACCCGCTGAATTGCTCCCCCACTTAGTCCCTATACGTGTGTCTCGCCATCTTGATCAATCTGTGAATGTTGCATTTGTACTGTTTAACGATACAATGGAACCCGGTCAGCTTGCCGCGTTTTTAAGCAGCATCTCTCTACTTCATTTTCTCAACAAGGCAATGGTTTTTGATAAGAGTAAGTTTTGAAAGACACCATCTGTAACACATCTATGCATTATCTATGCATCCTTACAGTTATTAGCCCCATCGTTACATTAACGATCACATTATTACTTTAACTACCCCATTCTAACATTAACTACACCATCCTTACATTAACTACCCCATCCTTACATTAACTACAGCATCCTTACAATAACTACCTCATCCTTACATTAACTACCCCGTCCTTACATTAACTACCCCATCCTTGCAGTAACTACCCCACCCTTGCAGTAACTACCCCACCCTTACATTAACTACCCCATTCTTACATTAACTACCCCATCCTTGCAGTAACTACCCTATCCTTACATTAACTGCCCCACCCTTACATTAACTACCCCATCCTTACATTAACCACCCCATCCTTGCATTAACTACCCCATCCTTACATTAACTACCCCATCCTTACAGTAACTACCTCATTCTTACATTAACTACCCTATTCTTACATTAACTACCCCATCCTTGCAGTAACTACCCCATCCTTGCAGTAGCTACCCCCTCCTTGCAGTAACTACCCCATTCTTACATTAACTACCACATCCTTACAATAACTACCCCCATCCTTACAATAACTACCCCATCCTTACATTAACTACCCCATTCTTACATTAACTACCATATCCTTACAATAACTACCCCCATTGTTACATTAACTACCCCATTGTTACAATAACTACCCCATTGTTACAATAACTACCCCATTGTTACAATAACTACCCCATTGTTACAATAACTACCCCATTGTTAAATTAACTATCCCATTGTTACATTAACTACCTCATCCTTACATTAATGACCCCATTGTTACAATAACTACCCCATTGTTACATTAACTACCCCATTATCACATTAACTAAAACATCCTTACATTAACTAGCCCATTGTTACATTAACTACCCCATTGTTACATTAACTAGCCCAACCTTACATTAACTACCCCAACCTTACATTAACTATCCCATTGTTACATTAACTACCCCATTGCTACATTAACTACCCCATTGTTACATTAACTACCCAATTGTTACATAAACTACCCCATTCTCACATTAACTATCCCATTGTTACATTACCTACCCCATTGTTACATTAACTACCCCATTCTCACATTAACTATCCCATTGTGACATTAACTACCCCATTGTTACAATAACTACCCCCATCCTTACATTAACTACCCATTGTTACATTAACTATCCCATTGTTACATTAACTACCCCATTCTCACATTAACTACCCCATCCTTGCAGTAACTACCCCATTCTTACAATTAACTACCCCCATCCTTACATTAACTATCCCATTGTTACATTAACGACCCCATTGTTACAATAACTACCCCCATCCTTACATTAACTACCCCATTGTTACATTAACTACCCCATTCTCACATTAACTACCCCATCCTTACATTAACTATCCCATTGTTACATGAACTACCCCATTCTCACATTAACTACCCCATCCTTACATTAACTACCCCATCCTTACATTAACTATCCCATTGTTACATTAACTACCCCATTCTCACATTAACTACCCCCATCCTTACATTAACTATCCCATTGTTACAATAACTACCTCATCCTTACATTAACTACCCCATCCTTACATTAACTATCCCATTGTTACATTAACTACCCCATCCTTACTTTAACTACCCCATTCTCACATTAACTACCCCCATCCTTACATTAACTACCCCATCCTTACATTAACTATCCCATTGTTACATTAACTACCCCATTCTCACATTAACTATCCCATTGTTACATTAACTATCCCATTGTTACAATAAATACCCCAATGTTACATTAACTAACCCATTGTTACATAAAACTACCCCATTGTTACATTAACTACCCCATTGTTACAATAACTACCCCATTGTTACATTAACTAACACCGACAGCCGAAACGAAATGACAAAAACAAACTATCCCGCACAAAACAAGGGCGGGACAACCTACATTATATACAGATACTAATTAACTAACACGCAGGTGAAAACAATCAGACAAAACCAACAGATAACCGAAAAGGGATCGGTAGTGGCTAATAGGACGGTGACGACGACCACCGAGCACAGCCTGAACGGGCAGGAGAGCCAACCTCGGCGGAAGTCGTGACACCCATTGTTTCAATAACTACCTCATCCTTACATTAACTACCCCATTGTTACATTAACTACCCCATTGTTACATTAACTACCCCATTGTTACATTAACTACCCAATTGTTACATTAACTACCCCATTGTTACATTAACTACCCCATTGTCACATTAACTATCCCATTGTTACATTAACTACCCCATTGTTACATTAACTACCCCATTATCACATTAACTACCCCATCCTTACATGAACTATCCCATTGTTACATTAACTACCCCATTGTTACAATAACTACCCCCATCCTTACATTAACTATTCCATTGTTAAAATAACTACCCCATCCTTGCAGTAACTACCCCATCCTTACATTAACTACCCCATCCTTACATTAACTACCCCATCCTTACATTAACTAACCAATCTTTACATTAACTACCCCTATCCTTACATTAACTACCCCAACCTTACATTAACTACCCCCAACCTTACATTAACTACCCCCATCCTTACATGAACTACCCCCATCCTTACATGAACTATCACATAATTACATTAACTACCCCTGTGCTTACATTATCCAGCATGGCCACTGACAGCCTAATTTGACAATATAGAAGTGTTGTTTACCCCGTTATCCTTGTATCGCCCCCATCCTTACATTAACTACCCCCATCCTTACATGAAACTATATATGAACTAACCATGGCCACATCCTGAGAGGCAGGCATCCTGCTGTTCCAGGGATACAGCAGAGCAGCCAAACATCCCTTCTCTCTCTCCCTCACTCCTCCATCAAATTTAACCATCTGTGAAAAAGGGGGGAGACGTGTTAATACTTTAGCTGGTGGTTCAGTGCAGCAAAATGGCCTGTCTTAATAATCACGAGGTGCTTTCAATTATTGCTTAATGTACTGTAGCACAGCATCATAGCGCACTATTCTGTCCAGCAGCACAAACCCAGAATGTGTTTCACCATCCGTCTGCCCGTCACACTGCGCTGGGCCCTCCAACACCAACCTCCACCCTCGTTAGCCAGGTGATTGGCTCAGATAGGACCGAGAGAGGGTTAGTGCTTTAGTTGGCCCCTCCCTATGGATGACAGGGAGGGGGAGGGTTATGCTGATCCCAGATGGCACCCTATTCCCTATGTAGTGGTCAAAAGTAGTGCACTATACATATATTAAAGGGAATAAGGTGCATTTGGGACGCATCCTTAGTGTTTCATGATGTAAGTGCCCCCTATGAGAGCCGCTCTCTGTTATTCCTCTATAACAGGGAGAGAGAGGGTTAGGCTATGAGGGCCCCTCTCTGTTATTCCTCTATAACAGGGAGAGAGAGGGTTAGGCTATGAGGGCCCCTCTCTGTTATTCCTCTATGACAGGGAGAGAGAGGGTTAGGCTATGAGGGCCCCTATCTGTTATTCATCTATGACAGGGAGAGAGAGGGTTAGGCTATGAGGGCCCCTCTCTGTTATTCCTCTATAACAGGGAGAGAGAGGTTTAGGCTATGAGGGCCCCTCTCTGTTATTCATCTATGACAGGGAGAGAGAGGGTTAGGCTATGAGAGCCCCTCTCTGTTATTCCTCTATAACAGGGAGAGAGAGGGGTAGGCTATGAGGGCCCCTCTCTGTTATTCCTCTATAACAGGGAGAGAGAGGTTTAGGCTATGAGGGCCCCTCTCTGTTATTCATCTATGACAGGGAGAGAGAGGGTTAGGCTATGAGGGCCCCTATCTGTTATTCATCTATGACAGGGAGAGAGAGGGTTAGGCTATGAGGGCCCCTATCTGTTATTCATCTATGACAGGGAGAGAGAGGGTTAGGCTATGAGGGCCCCTATCTGTTATTCATCTATGACAGGGAGAGAGAGGGTTAGGCTATGAGGAACATGTCTCTACAATAATAAAACCACAAACCTTCCTTAACATATACAGTGAACAAAAATATAAACGCAACATGTATAGTGTTGGTCCCATGTTTCATAAGCTGAAATGAAAGATCCCAGAAATGTTCCATATGCACAATTGTTTGTTGTTGTTGGTTTACATCCCTTTTAGTGAGCATTTCTCTTTTGCCAAGATAATCCATCCATCTGACAGGTGTGACATGAAAAAAACGGATTAAACAGCATGACCATTACACAGGGTCACCTTGTGCTGGGGACAAGAAAAGGCCACTCTAAAATGTGCAGTTGTGTCACATAGCACAATGCAGACCACGTGTATGGTGTCGTGTTGGCGAGCAGATACCTGATGTCAACGTTGTGAACAGAGTGCTGCATGGTGGCAGTGGGGTTATGGTATGGGCAGGCATAAGCTACGGACAACAAACAGAACTGCATTTTATCGACGGCAATTTGAATGCACAGAGATACCGTGACGAGATCCTGAGGCCCATTGTCGTGCCATTTATCGACCGCCATCACCTCATGTTTCAGTCTGATAATGCACGACACTGAAAATGTCCCAGTTCTTCCATGGCCTGCATATTCACTAGACATACCACCCACTGAGGAAGTTTTGGATGCTCTGGGTCAACGTGTACAACAGCGTGTTCCAGTTCCCACCAATATCCAGCGACTTCGCACAGCCATTGAAGAGGAGTGGGCCAACATTCCACAGTCCACAATCAACAACCTGATCAACGCTATGTGAAGGAGATGTGTCCCACTGCATGAGGCAAATGGTGGTCACACCAAATACTGACTGGTTTTCTGATCCACACCCCTAGCTTTTTTTTAAAGGTATCTGTGACCTACAGATGCATACAGTATCTGTATTACCAGTCATGTGAAATCCATAGATAAGGGCCTAATACATTTATTTCAATTGACCGATTTCCTTATATGAACTGTAATTCAGTAAAATCTTTGAAATTGTAGCATGTTGCATTTACATTTTTGTTCAGTATAGTTAGAAAGCTGCTCAGAAAGCATCTGCAGGTCATCCAAGTAAAAATAGAAAATACAAAAATAAACTCATATGAACATTGAATTGAAGATATGCCAAACACCATGCTTAAGGTCGATATGATTACAATAAACATCTGATCTCAGGTACGAGCTTCAGAAGATGTAGAACATTCAGGCCACAAAGTCATAGGAAAAACAGCCACCACTTTCCATCATCACTGCATGTTTCTATCCATCACATTTCCAATGCCTAACACTTTTATCCAGAGGCGTTTCTAAGGTTTGCACACATTCATGGCACGTCAGGGTCCAGGAAAATGTGTTCCTTTTAGAAACGCCTTTCATGCCATTCTAAATCATTTTCAATGTTGGACTTGAGAAAATGAAGACGGTAATCTAATCAATTATATTGCATAGTGTAGCAGATGTAGGCTGTGGTTCAATCAAAATCACGTTGTCGACCAGCGCACCGTACTGACGACAATGGGCCTTTTAAAATGCAATTTCTATTTTAGCTGCGACTCCAGTGCCTTTAAGGCCAGACGATGCTCAGTAGCAGTATTAGGGAGGAGTGCACCCATGCATAGATCCATTAGGCAAAAACCAATTTCACACAGAGGGAGCCAATGTTATGAATATTGAGTACTATCCTACCTTTAGCTGTGCTCCAGTAGCTTTTAGAGGGATATACAACACCATGCACAACAACCCCAGCCTTACCACACCCTTTGAAACCAGCACCTCTTATTAAGGTTGAGTCCCAAGTGGCACCCTATTCCCCATGCAGTGCACTACTTTTGATGGGCTTTCTTCAAAAGTAGTGCACTATGTAGGGAATAGGGTCCCATTTGAAATGCTACCTTGTTCCACACAGTATATGCCCTAAATATGGTTTAATATCACACATAATGTATCTTAGAAGAACAGTGTGCTTTTCTCAATTAGATTTGCTCACCTCCTGCGTCCTTTTTTCTCTCTCGACTCCTTTTGAAAAAGATCAAAGGTAATCGAGGAGATTCGGCGTGGAGGGGGAACGTGGATGGAAATGCACTTCTTTGAAATGAGACGGTCCTTCTCCACTCATGCGTCATCAGGCAAATTACATTTCAGGGGTGCAATACCTAAATAAATGTTTAAAGTAATAAAAACAATTAAGTTACATATGTAGGATCTTAATTTTATCCCTCTTTTGTTGCTGAGAATTTAACTGCAGAGCAGGAAATGCCTACTAACGAATTGACACTACTTGACCACCTATCGGTTTCTGGGTCATGGAGGAGAGAGGATGGAGCAGAGTGTCATGTTTTGTCATATATTGTCTTGTCATTATGCTTTCCCTTCTGTTCGTTTCCCCCTGCTGGTCTTATTAGGTTCGTTCCCTTTTTCTATCCCTCTCTCTCCCCCTCCCTCTCTCTCCTCTCTCTATCGTTCCGTTCCTGCTCCCAGCTGTTCCTCATTCTCCTAACTCACTCATTTAGTCTTTTTACACCTGTTCCCTATTTTGTCTTCTGATTAGAGTCCCTATTTCTCCCCTTGTTTTCCACTTCTGTCCTTGTCGGATCCTTGTCTATTGTTCACCGTGCTGTGTTTGTGTATCGCCCTGTCGTGTCGTGTTTCCCTCAGATGCTGCGTGGTGAGCAGGTGTCTGAGTCTGCTAAGTTCAAGTGCCTTCCCGAGGCTACCTGCTGTTCAAGATCAAGTCTCCAGTCGGTTCTCGTCATTACGAGTGGAAATTGTTTTATTTGATTGTATTTTTACTTTACTGGATTAAAGACTCTGTTTTCACCAAGTCGCTTTTGGGTCCTCATTCACCTGCATAACACAGAGAGGGCGAAGGATGGACTTTTACCAAAATGAGAACCCCTATATAAAGATATTACATATGATAACGTATGACATCAACAATGTGCCACGTCTTCAATCAAACACCACTGAAGCTGCGATGGAGATAAAACATACAGTAGGACAAAGCTGGTCCCAACCAACTCTAGCTCACTTACTTGCTGACCATTCTCACCAGCGGTCATGTAAGATTATGCAAACATGCAGCCTACTTCAACTAAAGTATGTCATGTATAAAATATGTAAATCTTATTCTCTTGAGAGTTTCCCTGTTAAAACTCCCTGAACTCGAGTTGATACTTTTGCAATCAAAGTAACATGATAAACAATCACCATCAAAATCTGTCTGGTTTAAATCAGAGATCAGTTTTGTTGTATGGGCTGCGACTCAGTCCCCCACGTCAGCCTATGTCGGCCTTCCACACTATGGAAAGGGGAGAATCTCACGAACACGAAGGTGTTCTCCATTATGTTCTACAAACCTCACAAGTGTCACAGAACTCATCTGAAGGTAACCCGGTACTGGATTACAGTTGGAGCATGGACTCTACAAGGTGACGAAAGAGTCCCACAGGGATGATGGCCCATGTTGACACAGATGAGTCCCACAGTTGTGTCAAGTTGGCTGGATGTTCTTTGGATGCTGAACCATTCTTGATACACACAGGAAACTCGAGCGTGAAAAAAACAGCTGCATTTCAGTTCTTGACCCAATCAAACCTGTGCGCTCGGCACCTACTACCATACCTCGTTCAAAGGTACTTCAAACTTTTGTCTTGCCCATTTAGCCTCTGAATGGCACACGTCAAATCCACGTCTCAATTGTCTTAAGGATTAAACATGTTTCTTTAACCTGTCTCCCCCCTTCATCTACACTGATTGAAGTGGATTTAACAAGTTGCATCAATAAGGGATCATAGCTTTCACCTGGATTCACCTGGTCAGTCTGTCATGGAAAGAGCAGGTGTTCCTAATGTGTTGTACATTCAGCGTATAGTCCCTGTGACAACTGTCTGGCCATGTATTGGGTCCGCGTTATGTCCCATGAACCTACTGTTCAACAGTCTGATGGCTGAAGGAATGAAGGAAGAAGAAGCCCTGCTCCTAATCTTACTGAAACGTGAGACCTTTTATCTCCTTCAGGTGGGCATATTTACCTCCATTTCCTTTCACAGCACACACACATCTATAGGGCTGAAACATGTATATAAATAAATGGTCTGTTATAGAACATATACCATGGTGCTTAACAGACCTGGGGTAGAATAGTATTTAAAATCCTCTGCTGTGCTTGGTTGAATTTGTCTGGTGTATTTTAACCCAAAAGGGGAGACCTAGCCAATCTGGCACTCCAAGCAGTCTAAAGCAAACAAAAAAACAAGTATTTGAAAGATTCATTTGAACGCAGGTCTGGTACTTACCTACCTATAAAACAGATCTCACCTCACCTTGCTCTCGTGTCTCTTACATGCCCCACTGTTTTTCTCCAAGGACACATAGTCCAGCGGATAGGTGAAATAATTGTTCAATTTTATGATACAATTATCAAACTTGGTACACATCTCAAATCAAATCAAAGAGAGAAGAGAGAGTAGAGAGAAGAGTCTATGACTGGGGTTTTGACCATTTTTAGGGCCTTCCTCTGACACCGCCTAGTATATAGGTCCTGGATGGCAGGAAGCTTTGCCCCAGTGATGTACTGGGCCGTACGCACTACACTCTGTAGTGCCTTACGGTCGGATGCTGAACAGTTGCCATACCAGACGGTGATGCAACCGGTCAGGATGCTCTGGATGGTGCAGCTGTAGATGTTTTTGAGTATCTGGGGACCCATGCCAAATATTTTCACTCTCCTGAGGGCTGTCTTGGTGTGTTTCACGACTGTCTTGGTGTGTTTGGACCATGATAGTTTGTTGGTGATGTGGACATCAAGGAGTTTGAAACTCTGTTTGACCCCGCCATCTATGTGAATGCGGACGTGTTCAGCCCTCCTTTTCCTGTAGTCCACGATCAGCTCCTTTGTCTTGCTCACTTTAAGGGAGAGGTTGTTGTCCTGGCACCACACTGTCAGGTCTCTGACCTCCTCCCTGTAGGCTCATCTCATCGTTGTCGGTGATCAGGCCAACCACTGTTGTGTCATCAGCAGTTGTAGGTGATCAGGGTGTACAGGAGGGGACTAAGCAAGCACCTCTGAGGGGCCCCAGTGTTGTTGTCTACCAATTACCACCTCGGGGGCAGCCCATCCAGTTGCAGAGGGAGGTGTTCAGTCCCATGGTTCATAGCTTAGTGATGAGCTTTGTGGGAACTATGGTGTTGAATGCTGAGCTGTTGACAACAGCATTCTCACATACAGTACCAGTCTAAAGTTTGGACCTAATCATTCAGGTTTTTTTCCCATTTATTTTGACTATTTTCTATGTTGCAAAGACATCAAAACTATGAAGTAACACATATTGAATCATGTAATAACCAAAAAAGTGTGAAACAAATCAAAATATATTTGAGTTTCTTTAAAGTAGCCATCCTTTGCCTTGACAACTTTGTACAATCTTAACCAGCTTAATGAGGAAGTCACCTGGAATCCATTTAAATTAACAGGTGTGCCTTGTTAAAAGTTAATTTGTGGAATTTATTTCCTTCTTAATGCATTTGAGACAAGCTAAGGGTGGTATACAGAAGATAGCCCTAGGGTAAAATACCAAGTCCATATTAAAGGCAAGAACAGCTCAAATAAGCAAAGAGAAATGACAGTCCATCATTACTTTAAGACATGAACGTCAGTCAATCAAAGTTTGTACAAAGCTGTCTGTCAACAGTGTGCGCAACTGGTTAACTGAAGTCAGGTGCAGAAGATCAGAGATGAGTGAACAGGCACACTTTATAAAGGCAAAAGCGAATAGCGCAGTCGTCACACAAATAATGTACAGCATATAATTCCACGGGTTCCAAACAAGTCCCGGCGAGAAAAAAAACAGCATGAAGCGTCACCCATGACACGTAACGAACAATTACACACACAGACATGGGGGGGAACAGAGGATAATATAACACATAGAGTGATGAGGGGATGTAAAACAGGTGCAGAAAAACAAGACAAAACAAATGGAAAATGAAAGGTGGAGCAGCGATGGCTAGAATACCAGCGACGGCGAGTGCCGCCCGAACAAGGAGAGGAGCCGACTTCGGCGGGAGTCGTGACACTGTCATCAAGGAGAAGGATGGCTACTTTGAACAATCTAAATATAATTAGATTTGTTTAACAGTTTTTTGGTTACTACATGACTCCATATGTGTTATTTCATAGTTTGGATGCCTTCACTATTCTTCTACAATATAGAAAATAGTAAAAATGAAGAAAAACCCTTGTAGGTATGTCCAAACATTTGGCTGGTACTGTATACAGTACTGTGTGTGTATATATAAATATATATAGCTCACACATACATGTATATTCACACATTATATATAATATATACACACACACACACTCCAGACTCCTACATTGCTCGTCCTAATATTTCTGTTTTTCTTAATTCCATTCTTTTACTTTTATAGATGTGTATTATTGGAGCTAGGAACACAAACATTTCACTACACCCGCAATAACATCTGCTAAATATGTCTATGCGACCAATATAATTGGATTTGATCAGGGCAGTCCTGATAATTGTGTGTGGCATTGAGAGAGGTGTCAACGGGTTGATCAAGTTCATCTCAGTAGTATGCTGCTCCACTCTGAGGGTTTTTGTACAGCCGCCAACCAGCTGAATGGGGCCGTATTGGTACATACAGCCCAATTATGGCTTAAAATGTTTGATGGGGGTCTGTAAAACACAATAAAATGTCTCAAAGATGCCATATATACGTATCCTTTCAAAATGTTGAAAACATGTGTCAACAATGTTTTTTGTAAATGTTTTCATGGCCATTTCCAATAGTTGACATGTAAACACGCAAAAGAATTATACGGGTGTTCGGTGAAGTCTACTGACTTCAATGATATATAATATTATATTCTGTTTTGTGTACATTTGAGGAAATATAACAGGAAATCTACCCTGCACAAGTCACTTTAGGTACAATCTCATAGGAATGCCTTATGTCCAGCAGAGACAGGTAACCCATTATGATGAGAACTTTCAGTCTTTACACAAAGTGAGTGGAATATTACATAAAGATGTCTAGCTAGTGCCATTGCAGATTTAATAACCTATTATACCATTAAAAAAGACTGGTTTTCCAAAATGACCACCAACCAGCTACATTGGTTCGAACTGGACAGGATTCACATGGTCATATCGCCATTAAATAATTGGTACATACAGCCAGGTAATGGCTTAATTAAAATGTTTGAAGTGGTGTAGAGAATACAATACTATGACCCAAGTATGCCTTATGAATGTGACCTTTAAAATTCATGCAGAAATGTGGTGGAAATATCCCCTAAGATTAGTGTGTTGTAATTGGCCTTCATTAGTAAGTGGTACAGTATATTAGGCCTAATGGTAGCTTAAATTCCCCTATTTTATTTTTTTATTTTTTTATTTCACCTTTATTTAACCAGGTAGGCTAGTTGAGAACAAGTTCTCATTTGCAACTGCGACCTGGCCAAAATAAAGCATAGCAGTGTGAACAGACAACACAGAGTTACACATGGAGTAAACAATTAACAAGTCAATAACACAGTAGAAAAAAATGGGCAGTCTATATACAATGTGTGCAAAAGGCATGAGGAGGTAGGCGAACAATACAATTTTGCAGATTAACACTGGAGTGATAAATGATCAGATGGTCATGTACAGGTAAAGATATTGGTGTGCAAAAGAGCAGAAAAGTAAATAAATAAAAAACAGTATAAAAACAGTATGGGAATGAGGTAGGTGAAAATGGGTGGGCTATTTACCAATAGACTATGTACAGCTGCAGCGATCAGTTAGCTGCTCGGATAGCTGATGTTTGAAGTTGGTGAGGGAGATAAAAGTCTCCAACTTCAGCGATTTTTGCAGTTCGTTCCAGTCACAGGCAGCAGAGTACTGGAACGAAAGGCGGCCAAATGAGGTGTTGGCTTTAGGGATGATCAGTGAGATACACCTGCTGGAGCGCGTACTACGGATGGGTGTTGCCATCGTGACCAGTGAACTGAGATAAGGCGGAGCTTTACCTAGCATGGACTTGTAGATGACCTGGAGCCAGTGGGTCTGGTGACGAATATGTAGTGAGGGCCAGCCGACTAGAGCATACAAGTCGCAGTGGTGGGTGGTATAAAGTGCTTTAGTGACAAAACGGATGGCACTGTGATAGACTGCATCCAGTTTGCTGAGTAGAATATTGGAAGCTATTTTGTAAATTACATCGCCGAAGTCGAGGATCGGTAGGATAGTCAGTTTTACTAGGGTAAGCTTGGCGGCGTGAGTGAAGGAGGCTTTGTTGCGGAATAGAAAACGGTGGGATTCGAGATGGTCAGTGACCTGTTTGTTGACTTGGCTTTCGAAGACCTTAGATAGGCAGGGCAGGATGGATATAACAGTTTGGGTCCAGGGTGTCTCCCCCTTTGAAGAGGGGGATGACTGCGGCAGCTTTCCAATCCTTGGGGATCTCAGACGATATGAAAGAGAGGTTGAACAGGCTGGTAATAGGGGTTGCGACAATGGCGGCAGATAGTTTCAGAAATAGAGGGTCCAGATTGTCAAGCCCAGCTGATTTGTACGGGTCCAGGTTTCGCAGCTCTTTCAGAACATCTGCTATCTGGATTTGGGTAAAGGAGAACCTGGAGAGGCTTGGGCGAGGAGCTGCGGGGGGGGGGGGGGCAGAGCTGTTGGCCGAGGTTGGAGTAGCCAGGCGGAAGGCATGGCCAGCCGTTGAGAAGTGCTTATTGAAGTTTTCGATAATCATGGATTTATCGGTGGAGACCGTGTTACCTAGCCTCAGTGCAGTGGGCAGCTGGGAGGAGGTGCTCTTGTTCTCCATGGACTTCACAGTGTCCCAGAACGTTTTGGAGTTGGAGCTACAGGATGCAAACTTCTGCCTGAAGAAGTCGATGTCCGCACCCGAGGAAATCTAATTGGCATAATAAAAAAATGTCAGTTTAAGCTAGAGATACTGTATGTGTTTTTTTATAGCATTGAATGAGTCTCAATTCACTGCATTCGCCAATGTCGCACTTCCGCATCTGCGGTGAAAGATGACAGAGCCAAAGTGATGTTTGTCAGACCATGAGACATCGGACTTCTCGCAAAATCATTTGTAGCGTCCGGACAGTTTGGCCTAGAAACTATAACGACCCCTCTATGGAAAGATGAGACTGTCACGTACATGTCGATTGTTTTGCTCTACGACGCCCACGGTCCTCACAAGACTCGTCTGAAAGTTGCCCAGTAACATGGCACCTCATATCCTCAAAATGTTCTACAGCTGCAACGCCAAGAGCATCCTGACAGGTTGCATCACTGCTTGGTATGGCAACTGCTCAGCCTCTGACAGCATGGCACTACAAAGGGTAGTGCGTATGGCCCAGTACATCACCGGGGCCAAGCAAACATTTAGAACTGCTTTCGCTTTGCCATTATGGGGTATTGTGTGTAGATTGCTGAGGATTTTTATTTATTTAATCAATTTGAGAATAACGCTGTAACGTTACAGTGGAAAAGGAGTCTGAGTACTTTCCGAAGGCACTGTAGGACAGACACTTCAGAACATCCTTTTGATTTTTGGGGGGGACTATCTGTTGCTCCATGTAGTGAATCTGTTATTCAATGCATTTGTGTGGGCTAATAGCAGTAAGGCCAAAAATAATGTTTCATCAAAGACCACAAATGTACCCAAAATGCTGTCCAAATCAATACCTTTTCAAAATATCTGATATCTATGGATTAGAATGATATACAGTATAACATTTACCAAAACAGTGATTGCATAATAAGTAATGGTAGCCTTAGTATCGTGTCCTATACATCTCATTCAAAAAGGTAGAGTTCTATTGGATTGGTTCCATGTCCATGGTTCCATTTTCAGCATTCTAATTATAGGGAAGGAAGTACAGGGAAGCTTTCTTGTCAAATTTCTTGAAAATAAAAAAAATTTAAAATACAGAATATCATGTTTTATATCACTGTAATTAGTATACTTTAGGGAATAGCCATTTGACAGTTTTAAGAGTTTAAATGTAATACTCTAATACTTAAATCTAATACTCTAATAACCCTCTAGCAAATTTCTGCAGTCAGTTTCCTGATCTTTAAAAAATAAATCTCTCAGATATTAGGACAGACACTAAAACAAACTTCCTTCACATAGTTTTTGTGTATCTGTTTTTCCATGTATGAATCTGTTATTCAATGCATTTCTATGGGCTAATAGCAGTAAGTCCAAATTCAATGTTTCATCAAATCATTTTTGGGGGATACCTAAAATTCCAAATCAAATAGCTAAATGATCCTTGGTATGACCATCTTGGTCACGTTCTTTTCTCATGATGCGGCCAAATTTAAACAGCATGCACCATAGGATAAATGTGCTCTGATGAAAACAATACGGTAGGCTAGTCTGTAGCTTGTTACTATCATCTACTCACATCACTCATCTAAATGCATATTTTCATGAAACAGAGTGAGATAAAATGGTTATGGTTGGCATTCAGAATGAAGCTTGGATATTACACCTGTAAAACAAGAAGAATTGTCATTCATAATTGACAGTGATGATGGCCTATTTTGAAATTAGGTAGGCCTAATTTGGTGTTTGACAGTAAAAAAAATGCAAACATTTATTCAAGTCAATGTATGTAGGCATAGGCAGACGTTACATTTGGATGATGCGTTTTTCTCATATACAATTATATTATTGAACAGGCTACAGGTGCAAACATTGATTGAGAAATTACATAATTTACTTTTCTTTGCTCAACAGCACATAAAACAATAACACTTATAGGTTAAATCTGCAATGACACTATTACTATCTTTGTTTAGACTGACTTACTTTGGGTAAAGGCTGAAAGGTCTCATCATAAAAGTATTTAGTTCAAATGGGTTACCCGTCTCTCTGCTGGACATAATACATTCCTATGGGATTTTACCTAAAGTGACTTGTGCAGGGCAGGTTTCCTGTAATTTTTCTTAAAATTGACGCAAACAGAATATCATATTATATATCATTGAAATCAGTAGACTTCAGGGAAAACACAAGTTACTTTTTTATGTTTACATGTAAACTATTTGAACTACTTACAAAAATGTTTAAGGATACATAAAAATGTTTAATGGAAAAATCTATGGATTCTTTTGCCATTTTATTGTATTTCCCCAGACTCACTGGTCAAGTGATTCTAGTCCAATATGGACCTGCGCAGTTGGACATATTGGCGGCCATATTGGAAATGGACAAAATCTGTGATTGCACTATAGCCAAAGATAAATGGCTGCCCTGGTTGTCTGACATGCTTCCCAGACTGCCTCCAACTTTCTCCCGAGTGGTGCAGCGGTCTAAGGCACTGCATCTCAGTGCAAGAGGTGTCACTACAGTCCCTGGTTTGAATCAAGGTCCAGCTGCGCACATTTGGCCCAGCGTCGTTCCGGGTTTGGCCAGGGTAGACAGTCATTATAAATAAGAATTTGTTCTGAACTGAATTGCCTAGTTAAATAAAGGTTACATTTTTTTTTAAACAATCTAGTATTAGTGTACCAAGTTTGATACTTGTATCATAAAATGGAACGATCTCCAGTACTTTTGGTTCTTATCCACTGGACTAACAGAGAGAAACTCATTTAATGGTATTTTTATTGAGGCAGCAGGGCTAGAGAGATAGTGGGGAGCTCAAGTGCAACATGGCTATGAGAGGTTGCATCCCAAATGGCACCCTATTTCCTATTATAGCACACTGCTTTTGACCAGGACCCATACAAGAGTAGTACACTATGTGGAATAGGGTGCCATTTGAACTGCAAACAAAGAGAAATCAGTCTAGCTTGAATCTGTAGCTGGAGTCCTCTGAGAACCTACACTACAACAGCCGGCAGCCATTGGGATGCAGCACTCCTCTTCTGCCTTGTTTGATCAAAATGCCCTCCCTCCACCGCACCACAGCTTAAATCCACAGTTTTAAAGGCTTCGTCCCAAATGGCACCTTATTCCCCAACAGTGCACTACTTTTGACCGTGGCACAAAGATCCAAAAGTAGTGAACTATGTAAGGAATAAGGTGCCATTTTGGATGTAGGCTAACAAAGGATCAGCTTGGTTAATTCTGGGTGATGCGGAAAGTTCTACAAGGCCATTTTAAGTTTAATAGTAAACAAATATACACTGAGTATACCAAACATTTAGGAACACCTTCCTAATATGGAGTTGCACTCCCTTTTGCCCTCAGAACAGACTCAATACATCGGGGCATGGACTCCTCAAAGTGTCAAAAGCGGTGAACAGGGATGCTGGCCCATGTTGACTCCAAATTCTTCCCACAGTTATGACAAGTTGGCTGGATATCCTTTGGGTGGTGGACCATTCTGGATAAACACAGGGAACTGTTGAGCATGAAAAACCCAGCATTGTTGTAGTTCTTGACACAAACCCGAGCACCTAACACCTACTTCCATAACCCATTCAAAAGCACAGAAATGTCTTGTCTTGCCCATTCACGATCTGAATGGCACACATGCACAAATCCTTATTAAACCCGTCTCCTCCCCTTAATCTACACTGATTGAAGTGACATCGATAAGGAATCATAGCTTTTACCTGGATTCCTCTGGTCAGTCTACGTCATGGAAAGAGCAGGTGACCTGGATGCAAGGTATTGTTCTAACGTTTCAGCACTTGAAGGGGGGGCTCTTCAGCTTATGTTGTCAATCGACTCTCATTTTCTAACAATTCCCATAATTATCTCGCTCTTCAACTCTCTCTCTTTCCTTTCTCTGCTCATAAATATGGTTGGTACCGTTTCTCCTACTGGTGTCATTGGTTGCTTGGCCAGGAGGAGAGGTTTATTAATATTGTCTATTGTCAGTGTTTTTGTACATTCTTAATCACCACAATGTTCCATGGCAGTTCTCACAGTAAAGCAATAGGGTTCTGTTATAGCAAGGTCATCATTTTATTTTTCAAAGGCTACCAATTTTTCTTTGCAATTAGAATTGAAATCCTTGTAACAATATCACTCTGCATTGGTTCCAAACTTTGCTGTGTGAAAGGAAAAATAAGTCTATGGTGAAGGAAGATGCTGTATAACCACATCAGACAAATTCCAACATGTCCTGTATGTGATTTAAATAGTCATGTTGCAAATGTGTATGATTAAATAGTCTTCCCTTCCTGACAGATGGGAGGAAAAGGCAGAGTAGCAGGAGGGGTGTGTGCGCATGGGTTGTCCACGAAAAGAGTGCCTTGTCACGTCCTGACCTTAAGTTCCTTTTGTATGTTTCTATTGTAGATGGGTCAGGTCGTGAGTTGGGGTGGGCATTCTGTCTTCTTCTTGTGTTTATATTTCTATGTGTTTGGCCTGGTATGGTTCCCAATCAGAGGCAGTTGTCAATCGTTGTCTCTGATTGAGAACCATACTTAGGTAGCCTGTTTTCCCACTCTTGTTTGTGGGTGGTTATTTTCCGTTTCAGTGTTTTTCACCATTCGGGACTGTTTAGTTTTTTCTTTTTTCGCTTGGCTCATTTGTTTCCTATATTCAGTGTAATAAATATGACGAACACTTACCACGCTGCATATTGGTCCGATATTTCCTACTCCTCCTCAGAAGAGGAAGACGACAACCGTTACATCCCTTTTGTACCTCTTTGATATTTTAAGTAGAAATTGTGCACCAATATTGACATTTTAAAGACTATTATATTCAATGAAGTGGCCTTTAATATCGACCATATGGACAATTCAATACATCTGTAATCTGTACATTTTGTCTATGAATAAAGAATAAATGTATAATTTTGACATGTCCCCCCGTGCACCATCTGTGACTTCTGGAACATTTGAACCCACTTAACCCCAACATTTTTCACGACCATTGAAAAGCCCTAGTTGTTTTGTTGCTATGAAGATTATTATTTATTTAATGTAATTAATGATTCATTTACATCTGTCCCTCATTTAAGGTCAACCTTGTTATGCGAACTGAACCCTCATTTTAATAATGGTGAAACTATTCCTTTTAAAATATTTTTTTCAAAAGAAACAGTCAAATCATAGAGTAAAAGTAGGTGAGCTGATTCTACTCTTTTTGGCAATTTTCTGGTGTTTTGTGGTGTAAAACTGAGTCGAGCATAACAGGTCACCCTGTTACCCATAGACAGGCTAGAATTTTTTTAACAATTTCAATATTCTTTTGACGCTTCCCACGGGGCAAAAATTGGTTGAATCAATGTTGTTTCCATGTCATTTCAAACTAAAAAAATATATGTGATGAAGTTGAATCAACATGGAAAACTGCTTGGATTTGCAGAAAGTCATCAACGTGAGGGAATTTAGTCTTTTTTTTCACCCAACTTTTAACCCAAATCATGGTGACATTTTTTTCCTTGATTTCACGTTGAATTGACAGTATTTGATAACTCCACCAAATGTAAATCAAAACTAGACGTTGAAATTACGTCTGTGCCCAGTGGGTTGCATCCAATTGCCACTTCCTGTGTCACACAACTTGCTTCCATTTCCTCTGTCAAGCAAATTTATGGCTGATTTAAGATGAAGTCATCAACCCTGTTATGGTCAACCCTGTTACTTTATTTGGCACTTGGTTTTTTTAAAAGTGTTGAACATGTGGTCTTCAGGACAGAATGTCAAAAAATATATAAAATGTGACTCAGGTCTACATCACAAAAGGCACCGAATTGGTGTAACGATCTGTATGCGTGTGTATGTGAATGTTTGTTTGCGTGCGTCCGTTTGTGTGTGTGTGCATGTGTGTGGTGTCTGCATATGCGCGATTGTGTGTGTGCGCGTGCATGTCCGTACGTGTGAAGTGAAGGAGCGACTGCCTCAACAGTGGTCTTAATAGTGTTGTTGCCCAGGTATTGATTACCTGCTTTATGGTCAATTATCTGACACAGTCCATCAGCTGCTACACATCAACAGCACAACAGACAGGCTGGAGAATAGAGGGGGAAAGAGGGAAGAGGAGAGGTGGAAAGAAGGGAAATGATAGGTGGAAAAGGGGAGGCAATATGTAGAAAGAGTGGAGAAGATATGTAGAAAGAGAGGAGAAGATATGTAGAAAGAGAGGAGAAGATATGTAGAAAGAGAGGAGAAGATATGTAGAAAGAGTGGAGAAGACATGTAGAAAGAGTGGAGAAGATATGTAGAAAGAGTGGAGAAGATATGTAGAAAGAGTGGAGAAGACATGTAGAAAGAGTGGAGAAGACATGTAGAAAGAGTGGAGAAGACATGTAGAAAGAGTGGAGAAGACATGTAGAAAGAGTGGAGAAGATGTAGAAAGAGTGGAGAAGACATGTAGAAAGAGTGGAGAAGACATGTAGAAAGAGTGGAGAAGACATGTAGAAAGAGTGGAGAAGACATGTAGAAAGAGTGGAGAAGACATGTAGAAAGAGTGGAGAAGACATGTAGAAAGAGTGGAGAAGACATGTAGAAAGAGTGGAGAAGACATGTAGAAAGAGTGGAGAAGACATGTAGAAAGAGTGGAGAAGACATGTAGAAAGAGTGGAGAATATATGTAGAAAGAGGAGAAGATATGTAGAAAGAGGAGAAAATATGTAGAAAGAGTGGAGAAGATATGTAGAAAGAGTGGAGAAGATATGTAGAAAGAGTGGAGAAGATATGTAAAAAGAGTGGAGAAGATATATAGAAAGAGAGGAGAAGATATGTAGAAAGAGTGGAGAAGATATGTAGAAAGAGGAGAAGATATTTAGAAAGAGTGGAGAAATGTAGAAAGAGGAGAAGATATGTAGAAAGAGGAGAAGATATTTAGAAAGAGTGGAGAAATGTAGAAAGAGGAGAAGATATGTAGAAAGAGTGGAGAAGATATGTAGAAAGAGTGGAGAAGATATGTAGAAAGAGTGGAGAATATATGTAGAAAGAGGAGAAGATATGTAGAAAGAGGAGAAGATATGTAGAAAGAGTGGAGAAGATATGTAGAAAGAGTGGAGAAGATATGTAGAAAGAGTGGAGAAGATATGTAGAAAGAGTGGAGAAGATATGTAGAAAGAGTGGAGAAATGTAGAGAGAGAGGAGAAGATATGTAGAAAGAGAGGAGAAGATATGTAGAAAGAGAGGAGAAGATATGTAGAAAGAGAGGAGATATATAGAAAGAGAGGAGAAGATATGTAGAAAGAGAGGAGAAGATATGTAGAAACAGAAGATATGTAGAAAGAGAGGAGAAGATATGTAGAAAGGAGAAGATATGTAGAAAGAGGAGAAGATATGTAGAAAGCGTGGAGAAGATATGTAGAAAGAGGAGAAGATATGTAGAAAGGAGAAGATATGTAGAAAGAGGAGAAGATATGTAGAAAGAGGAGAATATATGTAGAAAGAGGAGAAGATATGTAGAAAGAGGAGAAGATATGTAGAAAGAGTGGAGAAATGTAGAAAGAGTGGATAAGATATGTAGAAAGAGTGGAGAAGATATGTAGAAAGAGAGGAGAAGATATGTAGAGAGGAGAAGATATGTAGAAAGAGTGGAGAAGATATGTAGAAAGAGTGGAGAAGATATGTAGAACGAGAGGAGAAGATATGAAGAAAGAGAGGAGAACATATGTAGAAAGAGAGGAGAAGATATATAGAAAGAGAGGAGAAGATATGTAGAAAGAGAGGAGAAGATATGTAGAAAGAGAGGAGAAGATATGTAGAAAGGAGAAGATATGTAGAAAGAGAAGAGAAGATGTAGAAAGAGAGGAGAAGATATGTAGAAAGGAGAAGATATGTAGAAAGAGAAGAGAAGATGTAGAAAGAGAGGAGAAGATATGTAGAAAGGAGAAGATATGTAGAAAGAGGAGAAGATATGTAGAAAGAGGAGAAGATATGTAGAAAGAGGAGAAGATATGTAGAAAGAGTGGAGAAATGTAGAAAGAGTGGAGAAGATATGTAGAAAGAGTGGAGAAGATATGTAGAAAGAGAGGAGAAGATATGTAGAAAGAGAGGAGAAGATATGTAGAAAGAGAGGAGAAGATATGTAGAGTGGAGAAGATATGTAGAAAGAGTGGAGAAGATATGTAGAAAGAGTGGAGAAGACATGTAGAAAGAGTGGAGAAGACATGTAGAAAGAGAGGAGAAGATATGTAGAAAGAGAGGAGAAGATATGTAGAAAGAGAGGAGAAAATATATAGAAAGAGAAGAAGATATGTAGAAAGAGAGGAGAATATATGTAGAAAGAGAGGAGAAGATATGTAGAAAGGAGAAGATATGTAGAAAGGAGAAGATATGTAGAAAGAGAAGATATGTAGAAAGAGAGGAGAAGATATGTAGAAAGGAGAAGATATGTAGAAAGAGGAGAAGATATGTAGAAAGAGAGGAGAAGATATGTAGAAAGAGGAGAAGATATGTAGAAAGAGAAGATATGTAGAAAGAGTGGAGAAATGTAGAAAGAGTGGAGAAGATATGTAGAAAGAGTGGAGAAGATATGTAGAAAGAGTGGAGAAGATATATAGAAAGAGAGGAGAAGATATGTAGAAAGAGAGGAGAAGATAAGTGGAAAGAGAAGATATGTGGAAAGAGAGGAGAAGATATATAGAAAGAGAGGATAAGATATGTAGAAAGAGTGGAGAAGATATGTAGAAAGAGTGGAGAAGATATGTAGAAAGAGAGGATAAGATATGTAGAAAGAGAGGATAAGATATGTAGAAAGCGGAGAAGATATGTAGAAAGAGGAGAAGATATGTAGAAAGGAGAAGATATGTAGAAAGGAGAAGATATGTAGAAAGAGGAGAAGATATGTAGAAAGAGGAGAAGATATGTAGAAAGAGGAGAAGATATGTAGAAAGAGTGGAGAAGACATGTAGAAAGAGTGGAGAAGACATGTAGAAAGAGTGGAGAAGACATGTAGAAAGAGTGGAGAAGACATGTAGAAAGAGTGGAGAAGACATGTAGAAAGAGTGGAGAAGACATGTAGAAAGAGTGGAGAAGACATGTAGAAAGAGTGGAGAAGACATGTAGAAAGAGTGGAGAAGACATGTAGAAAGAGTGGAGAAGACATGTAGAAAGAGTGGAGAAGACATGTAGAAAGAGTGGAGAATATATGTAGAAAGAGGAGAAGATATGTAGAAAGAGGAGAAAATATGTAGAAAGAGTGGAGAAAATATGTAGAAAGAGTGGAGAAGATATGTAGAAAGAGTGGAGAAGATATGTAAAAAGAGTGGAGAAGATATATAGAAAGAGAGGAGAAGATATGTAGAAAGAGTGGAGAAGATATGTAGAAAGAGGAGAAGATATTTAGAAAGAGTGGAGAAATGTAGAAAGAGGAGAAGATATTTAGAAAGAGTGGAGAAATGTAGAAAGAGGAGAAATGTAGAAAGAGTGGAGAAGATATGTAGAAAGAGGAGAAAATATGTAGAAAGAGTGGAGAAGATATGTAGAAAGAGTGGAGAAGATATGTAGAAAGAGTGGAGAAGATATGTAAAAAGAGTGGAGAAGATATATAGAAAGAGAGGAGAAGATATGTAGAAAGAGTGGAGAAGATATGTAGAAAGAGGAGAAGATATTTAGAAAGATGGAGAAATGTAGAAAGAGGAGAAGATATTTAGAAAGAGTGGAGAAATGTAGAAAGAGGAGAAATGTAGAAAGAGTGGAGAAGATATGTAGAAAGAGTGGAGAAGATGTGTAGAAAGAGTGGAGAATATATGTAGAAAGAGAAGATATGTAGAAAGAGGAGAAGATATGTAGAAAGAGTGGAGAAGATATGTAGAAAGAGTGGAGAAGATATGTAGAAAGAGTGGAGAAGATATGTAGAAAGAGTGGAGAAGATATGTAGAAAGAGTGGAGAAGATATGTAGAAAGAGTGGAGAAATGTAGAGAGAGAGGAGAAGATATGTAGAAAGAGAGGAGAAGATATGTAGAAAGAGAGGAGAAGATATGTAGAAAGAGAGGAGATATATAGAAAGAGAGGAGAAGATATGTAGAAAGAGAGGAGAAGATATGTAGAAACAGAAGATATGTAGAAACAGAAGATATGTAGAAAGAGAGGAGAAGATATGTAGAAAGGAGAAGATATGTAGAAAGGAGAAGATATGTAGAAAGAGGAGAAGATATGTAGAAAGCGTGGAGAAGATATGTAGAAAGAGGAGAAGATATGTAGAAAGAGGAGAAGATATGTAGAAAGGAGAAGATATGTAGAAAGAGGAGAAGATATGTAGAAAGAGGAGAATATATGTAGAAAGAGGAGAAGATATGTAGAAAGAGGAGAAGATATGTAGAAAGAGTGGATAAGATATGTAGAAAGAGTGGAGAAGATATGTAGAAAGAGAGGAGAAGATATGTAGAAAGAGAGGAGAAGATATGTAGAGAGGAGAAGATATGTAGAAAGAGTGGAGAAGATATGTAGAAAGAGTGGAGAAGACATGTAGAAAGAGAGGAGAAGATATGAAGAAAGAGAGGAGAACATATGTAGAAAGAGAGGAGAACATATATAGAAAGAGAGGAGAAGATATGTAGAAAGAGAGGAGAAGATATGTAGAAAGAGAGGAGAAGATATGTAGAAAGGAGAAGATATGTAGAAAGAGAAGAGAAGATGTAGAAAGAGAGGAGAAGATATGTAGAAAGGAGAAGATATGTAGAAAGAGGAGAAGATATGTAGAAAGAGGAGAAGATATGTAGAAAGAGGAGAAGATATGTAGAAAGAGTGGAGAAATGTAGAAAGAGTGGAGAAGATATGTAGAAAGAGTGGAGAAGATATGTAGAAAGAGAGGAGAAGATATGTAGAAAGAGAGGAGAAGATATGTAGAAAGAGAGAAGATATGTAGAGTGGAGAAGATATGTAGAAAGAGTGGAGAAGATATGTAGAAAGAGTGGAGAAGACATGTAGAAAGAGTGGAGAAGACATGTAGAAAGAGTGGAGAAGACATGTAGAAAGAGTGGAGAAGACATGTAGAAAGAGTGGAGAAGATATGTAGAAAGAGAGGAGAAAATATATAGAAAGAGAGGAGAAGATATGTAGAAAGAGAGGAGAATATATGTAGAAAGAGAGGAGAAGATATGTAGAAAGGAGAAGATATGTAGAAAGGAGAAGATATGTAGAAAGAGAAGATATGTAGAAAGAGAGGAGAAGATATGTAGAAAGGAGAAGATATGTAGAAAGAGGAGAAGATATGTAGAAAGAGAGGAGAAGATATGTAGAAAGAGAGGAGAAGATATGTAGAAAGAGGAGAAGATATGTAGAAAGAGAAGATATGTAGAAAGAGTGGAGAAATGTAGAAAGAGTGGAGAAGATATGTAGAAAGAGTGGAGAAGATATGTAGAAAGAGTGGAGAAGATATATAGAAAGAGAGGAGAAGATATGTAGAAAGAGAGGAGAAGATAAGTGGAAAGAGAAGATATGTGGAAAGAGAGGAGAAGATATATAGAAAGAGAGGATAAGATATGTAGAAAGAGTGGAGAAGATATGTAGAAAGAGTGGAGAAGACATGTAGAAAGAGTGGAGAAGACATGTAGAAAGAGTGGAGAAGACATGTAGAAAGAGTGGAGAAGACATGTAGAAAGAGTGGAGAAGACATGTAGAAAGAGTGGAGAAGACAGGTAGAAAGAGTGGAGAAGACATGTAGAAAGAGTGGAGAAGACATGTAGAAAGAGTGGAGAAGACATGTAGAAAGAGTGGAGAAGACATGTAGAAAGAGTGGAGAAGACATGTAGAAAGAGTGGAGAATATATGTAGAAAGAGGAGAAGATATGTAGAAAGAGGAGAAAATATGTAGAAAGAGTGGAGAAGATATGTAGAAAGAGTGGAGAAGATATGTAGAAAGAGTGGAGAAGATATGTAAAAAGAGGGAGAAGATATATAGAAAGAGAGGAGAAGATATGTAGAAAGAGTGGAGAAGATATGTAGAAAGAGAGAAGATATTTAGAAAGAGTGGAGAAATGTAGAAAGAGGAGAAGATATTTAGAAAGAGTGGAGAAATGTAGAAAGAGGAGAAGATATGTAGAAAGAGTGGAGAAGATATGTAGAAAGAGTGGAGAAGATATGTAGAAAGAGTGGAGAATATATGTAGAAAGAGAAGATATGTAGAAAGAGAGAAGATATGTAGAAAGAGTGGAGAAGATATGTAGAAAGAGTGGAGAAGATATGTAGAAAGAGTGGAGAAGATATGTAGAAAGAGTGGAGAAGATATGTAGAAAGAGTGGAGAAATGTAGAGAAAGAGAGGAGAAGATATGTAGAAAGAGAGGAGAAGATATGTAGAAAGAGAGGAGAAGATATGTAGAAAGAGAGGAGATATATAGAAAGAGAGGAGAAGATATGTAGAAAGAGAGGAGAAGATATGTAGAAACAGAAGATATGTAGAAAGAGAGGAGAAGATATGTAGAAAGGAGAAGATATGTAGAAAGAGGAGAAGATATGTAGAAAGCGTGGAGAAGATATGTAGAAAGAGGAGAAGATATGTAGAAAGAGGAGAAGATATGTAGAAAGGAGAAGATATGTAGAAAGAGGAGAAGATATGTAGAGAGAGGAGAATATATGTAGAAAGAGGAGAAGATATGTAGAAAGAGTGGAGAAATGTAGAAAGAGTGGATAAGATATGTAGAAAGAGTGGAGAAGATATGTAGAAAGAGAGGAGAAGATATGTAGAAAGAGAGGAGAAGATATGTAGAGAGGAGAAGATATGTAGAAAGAGTGGAGAAGATATGTAGAAAGAGTGGAGAAGACATGTAGAAAGAGAGGAGAACATATGAAGAAAGAGAGGAGAACATATGTAGAAAGAGAGGAGAACATATATAGAAAGAGAGGAGAAGATATGTAGAAAGAGAGGAGAAGATATGTAGAAAGAGAGAGAAGATATGTAGAAAGGAGAAGATATGTAGAAAGAGAAGAGAAGATGTAGAAAGAGAGAAAGATATGTAGAAAGGAGAAGATATGTAGAAAGAGGAGAAGATATGTAGAAAGAGGAGAAGATATGTAGAAAGAGGAGAAGATATGTAGAAAGAGTGGAGAAATATGTAGAAAGAGTGGAGAAGATATGTAGAAAGAGAGGAGAAGATATGTAGAAAGAGAGGAGAAGATATGTAGAAAGAGAGGAGAAGATATGTAGAAAGAGAAGATATGTAGAAAGGAGAAGATATGTAGAAAGAGTGGAGAAGATATGTAGAAAGAGGGAGAAGACATGTAGAAAGAGTGGAGAAGACATGTAGAAAGAGTGGAGAAGACATGTAGAAAGAGTGGAGAAGACATGTAGAAAGAGTGGAGAAGATATGTAGAAAGAGAGGAGAAAATATATAGAAAGAGAGGAGAAGATATGTAGAAAGAGAGGAGAATATATGTAGAAAGAGAGGAGAAGATATGTAGAAAGGAGAAGATATGTAGAAAGGAGAAGATATGTAGAAAGAGAAGATATGTAGAAAGAGAGGAGAAGATATGTAGAAAGGAGAAGATATGTAGAAAGAGGAGAAGATATGTAGAAAGAGAGGAGAAGATATGTAGAAAGAGAGGAGAAGATATGTAGAAAGAGGAGAAGATATGTAGAAAGAGAAGATATGTAGAAAGAGTGGAGAAATGTAGAAAGAGTGGAGAAGATATGTAGAAAGAGTGGAGAAGATATGTAGAAAGAGTGGAGAAGATATATAGAAAGAGAGGAGAAGATATGTAGAAAGAGAGGAGAAGATAAGTGAAAAGAGAAGATATGTGGAAAGAGAGGAGAAGATATATAGAAAGAGAGGATAAGATATGTAGAAAGAGTGGAGAAGATATGTAGAAAGAGTGGAGAAGATATGTAGAAAGAGAGGATAAGATATGTAGAAAGAGAGGATAAGATATGTAGAAAGAGGAGAAGATATGTAGAAAGAGTGGAGAAGATATGTAGAAAGAGGAGAAGATATGTAGAAAGGAGAAGATATGTAGAAAGAGGAGAAGATATGTAGAAAGAGGAGAAGATATGTAGAAAGAGGAGAAGATATGTAGAAAGAGTGGAGAAATGTAGAAAGAGTGGAGAAGACATGTAGAAAGAGTGGAGAAGACATGTAGAAAGAGAGGAGAAGATATGTAGAAAGAGAGGAGAAGATATGTAGAAAGAGAGGAGAACATATATAGAAAGAGAGGAGAAGATATGTAGAAAGAGAGGAGAAGACATGTAGAAAGAGAGAAGATATATAGAAAGAGAGGAGAAGATATGTAGAAAGGAGAAGATATGTAGAAAGGAGAAGATATGTAGAAACAGAAGATATGTAGAAAGAGAGGAGAAGATATGTAGAAAGGAGAAGATATGTAGAAAGAGGAGAAGATATGTAGAACGTGTGGAGAAGATATGTAGAAAGAGAAGAGAAGATGTAGAAAGAGAGGAGAAGATATGTAGAAAGGAGAAGATATGTAGAAAGAGGAGAAGATATGTAGAAAGAGGAGAAGATATGTAGAAAGAGTGGAGAAATGTAGAAAGAGTGGAGAAGATATGTAGAAAGAGTGGAGAAGATATGTAGAAAGAGAGGAGAAGATATGTAGAAAGAGAGGAGAAGATATGTAGAAAGAGAGGAGAAGATATGTAGAGTGGAGAAGATATGTAGAAAGAGTGGAGAAGATATGTAGAAAGAGTGGAGAAGACATGTAGAAAGAGTGGAGAAGACATGTAGAAAGAGTGGAGAAGACATGTAGAAAGAGAGGAGAAGATATGTAGAAAGAGAGGAGAAAATATATAGAAAGAGAGGAGAAGATATGTAGAAAGAGAGGAGAAGATATGTAGAAAGAGAGGAGAAGATATGTAGAAAGGAGAAGATATGTAGAAAGGAGAAGATATGTAGAAAGAGAAGATATGTAGAAAGAGAGGAGAAGATATGTAGAAAGGAGAAGATATGTAGAAAGAGGAGAAGATATGTAGAAAGAGAGGAGAAGATATGTAGAAAGAGAGGAGAAGATATGTAGAAAGAGGAGAAGATATGTAGAAAGAGAAGATATGTAGAAAGAGTGGAGAAATGTAGAAAGAGTGGAGAAGATATGTAGAAAGAGTGGAGAAGATATGTAGAAAGAGTGGAGAAGATATATAGAAAGAGAGGAGAAGATATGTAGAAAGAGAGGAGAAGATAAGTGGAAAGAGAAGATATGTGGAAAGAGAGGAGAAGATATATAGAAAGAGAGGATAAGATATGTAGAAAGAGAGGATAAGATATGTAGAAAGAGAGGATAAGATATGTAGAAAGAGTGGAGAAGATATGTAGAAAGAGTGGAGAAGATATGTAGAAAGAGTGGAGAAGATATATAGAAAGAGAGGAGAAGATATGTAGAAAGAGAGGAGAAGATAAGTGGAAAGAGAAGATATGTGGAAAGAGAGGAGAAGATATGTAGAAAGAGGGGAGAAGATAAGTGGAAAGAGAAGATATGTGGAAAGAGAAGATATGTAGAAAGAGAGGAGAAGATAAGTGGAAAGAGAAGATATGTAGAAAGAGAGGAGAAGATATGTAGAAAGAGAGGATAAGATAAGTGGAAAGAGAAGATATGTGGAAAGAGAATATATATGGAAAGAGAGGAGAAGATATGTAGAAAGAGAGAAGATTTTTGTGGAAAGAGAGGAGAAGATTTGTGGAAAGAGAGGAGAAGATATGTAGAAAGAGAGGAGAAGATAAGTGGAAAGAGAAGAGAGTTGGTGCAAGGAAAGGAAAATTCAAATAGAGCTGTTTTCCTCATTTGAGTTTGCTCCTCTCCCTCCTATTCCTCTCCCCCCTCCTGCCCTTGGCAGCCACGCAAGGGAAGACTGTCTGAGACACAATGTTTGCTTATAATTAAATGGATCCAGACACCTCTTCAATAACTGAAAAACATTTGCATCAGAGGAGAGGATAGGAGAGGGGAGCATGGGGGAGGGGGGTGTAGACTAAAGTGCTGGGTGCTACTTTGACAACCTATATTCCATCCTGTAATGGGAAGGGAGTGCTGAGTGTGAATAGTGAGTATCATCTGTATCTTAACCAGAGTAATCAAAGGGTTTCGGTCCACAAGCGACCATTACTCTCCTCCAGTCAGAGCACCAGCCACTACCCACCCTCCCCTACGCCACCCTGTCATATAGTACCTGCCTGGGCCTGCCACCCCCCGTTGCCATGGTGGTGGGAGGTGTTCTAAATGTTATTGTTAAATTGAAGATAGTTTCATCTATCTGCCTGGGTTGGAAATGGAGGACGCTGACTCTCCCTCTCCCCTTTCTTTTTTGTCTAACTCGTTAGGGTTTTGAAACAAAATATTCAAATCTATTCTTTTGTCTTTTAGGAGACCAGGGGCTGTATGTGTCAAGCATATCAGAGTAGGAGTGCTGATTTAGGATCCGTTTAGGATTTTAGATCATAATGAATAGGATCAAATGGACAGGGGAGAACCTAATCCTAGATCAGTACTCCTACTCTGAGATGGTAGGTTACTTACACTACTGTTCAGAAGTTTGGGGTCACTTAGAAATGTACTTGTTTTTGAAAGAAAAGCACATTTATTGTCTATTAAAATAACATCAAATTGATCAGAAAAACAGTGTAGACATTGTTAATGTTGTAAAAGACTATTGTAGCTGGAAACGGCAGATTTTTTAATGGAATATTTATATAGGCACACAGAGACCCATTATCAGCAACCATCACTCCTTCCAAATCATGTCCATTTAATTGAATTTACTACAGGTGGACTCCAAATTGTAGAAATATCTCAAGGATGATCAATGGAAACAAGATGCACCTAAACACAATTTATTTTGAGTCTAATAGCAAAGGATCAGAATACTTATGTAAGTAAGGTATTTCATTTAAAAAAATTTTTTTTATTAATGAGCAAATGTTTCTACAAACATGTTTTTCCTTTGTCATTATGGGGTATTGTGTGTAGATTGATGAGGGGGGCGGGAAATAATTGCATCAATTTTAGAATAAGGCTGTAACATAACAAAATGTGGAAAAAGTCAAGGCGTCAGAATACTTTCCAAATTAACTGTACATGAGTATTCAGACCCTTTACTCAGTACCTTGTTGAAACACCTTTTGCACACCAATACTTTCTGAATGCACTGTATGTGCTGCCAACAATTTAAAGGGTAAACCAACATTAACACACAGTGCCTTCTTCAGGGTTGAAGTAGTAGTATTTTACCATCTGAAGAGAGCTACTTCAACACTGTTCCTCAACACCATCAGCGAGGTAGATGCTTTAAATATTAGAAAATTTACTACCAACTACACTCAAGTCTTTGAAAATGGCCCCCGATTTAAACCTGCAACATGAGGGAACCTTACCTTGAGCCCCCTCTGAAGAGGAGAAAGGAGGAGGATGGAGAGGTAGAGGAAGGGATGGAGGTTGGAGGGAAGGTTGGAAAAATGGAGGGATAGATACACAGAGCGACAGACAAAGAGGGAGAGGCACGGAGGGACAGAGACAAGGAGGGAGAGGCACGGAGGTACAGAGACAAAGAGGGAGAGGCACGGAGGGACAGAGACAAAGAGGGAGAGGAACGGAGGGACAGAGACAAAGAGGGAGAGGCACGGAGGGACAGAGACAAAGGAGGGAGAGGCACAAAGGGACAGCGACAAAGAGGGAGAGGCACGGAGGGACAGAGACAAAGAGGGAGAGGCACGGAGGTACAGAGACAAAGAGGGAGAGGCACGGAGGGACAGAGACAAAGAGGGAGAGGCACGGAGGGACAGGGACAAAGGAGGGAGAGGCACGGAGGTACAGAGACAAAGAGGGAGAGGCACGGAGGGACAGAGACAAAGAGGGAGAGGCACGGAGGGACAGAGACAAAGGAGGGAGAGGCACGGAGGGACAGAGACAAAGAGGGAGAGGCACGGAGGTACAGAGACAAAGAGGGAGAGGCACGGAGGTACAGAGACAAAGGAGGGAGAGGCACGGAGGTACAGAGACAAAGGAGGTAGAGGCACGGAGGTACAGAGACAAAGGAGGGAGAGGCACGGAGGTACAGAGACAAAGGAGGGAGAGGCACGGAGGGACAGAGACAAAGAGGGAGAGGCACGGAGGTACAGAGACAAAGAGGGAGAGGCACGGAGGGACAGAGACAAAGAGGGAGAGGCACGGAGGGACAGAGACAAAGAGGGAGAGGCACGGAGGGACAGAGACAAAGAGGGAGAGGCACGGAGGTACAGAGACAAAGAGGGAGAGGCACGGAGGGACAGAGTCAAAGAGGGAGAGGCACGGAGGTACAGAGACAAAGAGGGAGAGGCACGGAGGTACAGAGACAAAGAGGGAGAGGCACGGAGGTACAGAGACAAAGAGGAAGAGGCATGGAGGGACAGAGACAAAGGAGGGAGAGGCACAGAGGGACAGACAAAGAGGGAGAGGCACGGAGGTACAGAGACAAAGAGGGAGAGGCACGGAGGTACAGAGACAAAGGAGGGAGAGGCACAGAGGGACAGAGACAAAGAGGGAGAGGCACAGAGGGACAGAGACAAAGAGGGAGAGGCACGGAGGGACAGAGACAAAGAGGGAGAGGCACGGAGGGACAGAGACAAATAGGGAGAGGCACGGAGGGACAGAGATAAAGAGGGAGAGGCACAGAGGGACAGAGAAAGAGGGAGAGGCACAAAGGGACAGAGACAAAGAGGGAGAGGCACGGAGGGACAGAGACAAAGAGGGAGAGGCACGGAGGTACAGAGATAAAGAGGGAGAGGCACGAAGGGACAGAGACAAAGGAGGGAGAGGCACGGAGGGACAGAGACAAAGGAGGGAGAGGCACGGAGGGACAGAGACAAAGAGGGAGAGGCACAGAGAAAGAGGGAGAGGCACAGAGACAAAGAGGGAGAGGCACGGAGGGACAGAGACAAAGGAGGGAGAGGCATGGAGGGACAGAGACAAAGGAGGGAGAGGCACGGAGGGACAGAGACAAAGAGGGAGAGGCACAGAGAAAGAGGGAGAGGCACAGAGGGACAGAGACAAATGAGGGAGAGGCACAGAGAAAGAGGGAGAGGCACGGAGGGACAGAGACAAAGAGGGAGAGGCACAAAGGGACAGCGACAAAGAGAGAGAGGCACGGAGGGACAGAGACAAAGAGGGAGAGGCACAGAGAAAGAGGGAGAGGCACAGAGGGACAGAGACAAAGGAGGGAGAGGCACGGAGGTACAGAGACAAAGAGGGTAAATGTAATGTAAATGGAGAGGCACAGAGGGACAGAGAAAGAGGGAGAGGCACAGAGGGACAGAGACAAAGAGGGAGAGGCACGGAGGGACAGAGATAAAGGAGGGAGAGGCACGGAGGTACAGAGACAAAGAGGGAGAGGCACAGAGGGACAGAGATGAAGAGGGAGAGGTACAGAGGGACAGAGATAAAGAGGGAGAGGCACGGAGGTACAGAGATAAAGAGGGAGAGGCACGGAGGTACAGAGATAAAGAGGGAGAGGCACAGAGAAAGAGGGAGAGGCACAGAGGGACAGAGACAAAGGAGGGAGAGGCACAGAGAAAGAGGGAGAGGCACGGAGGGACAGAGACAAAGAGGGAGAGGCACAAAGGGACAGCGACAAAGAGGGAGAGTCACGGAGGGACAGAGACAAAGGAGGGAGAGGCACGGAGGGACAGAGACAAAGAGGGAGAGGCACAGAGAAAGAGGGAGAGGCACAGAGGGACAGAGACAAAGGAGGGAGAGGCACGGAGGTACAGAGACAAAGAGGGAGAGGCACAGAGGGACAGAGAAAGAGGGAGAGGCACAGAGACAAAGAGGGAGAGGCACGGAGGGACAGAGATAAAGGAGGGAGAGGCACGGAGGTACAGAGACAAAGAGGGAGAGGCACAGGGGGACAGAGATGAAGAGGGAGAGGAACAAAGGGACAGAGATAAAGAGGGAGAGGCACAGAGGGACAGAGATAAAGAGGGAGAGGCACAGAGTGACAGAGACAAAGAGGGAGAGGCACGGAGGTACAGAGATAAAGAGGGAGAGGCACAGAGCGACAGAGACAAAGAGGGAGAAGCACGGAGGTACAGAGATAAAGAGGGAGAGGCACAGAGGGACAGAGATAAAGAGGGAGAGGCACAGAGGGACAGAGACAAAGGAGGGAGAGGCACGGAGGGACAGAGACAAATAGGGAGAGGCACGAAGGGACAGAGACAAAGAGGGAGAGGCACGGAGGTACAGAGACAAAGAGGGAGAGGCACAGAGAAAGAGGGAGAGGCACAGAGGGACAGAGACAAATAGGGAGAGGCACGAAGGGACAGAGATAAAGAGGGAGAGGCACAGAGGGACAGAGAAAGAGGGAGAGGCACAGAGGGACAGAGAAAGAGGGAGAGGCACAGAGGGACCGAGACAAAGAGGGAGAGGCACGGAGGGACAGAGACAAAGAGGGAGAGGCACGAAGGGACAGAGAGAAAGAGGGAGAGGCACGGAGGGACAGAGACAAAGGAGGGAGAGGCACAGAGGGACAGAGACAAAGAGGGAGAGGCACGGAGGTACAGAGACAAAGAGGGAGAGGCACGGAGGTACAGAGACAAAGGAGGGAGAGGCACGGAGGTACAGAGACAAAGGAGGTAGAGGCACGGAGGTACAGAGACAAAGGAGGGGGAGGGACAGAGACAAAGAGGGAGAGGCACAGAGTGACAGAGATAAAGAGGGAGAGGCACAGAGGGACAGAGACAAAGAGGGAGAGGCACGGAGGGACAGAGATAAAGAGGGAGAGGCACAGAGGGACAGAGACAAAGAGGGAGAGGCACGGAGGGACAGAGACAAAGAGGGAGAGGCACGGAGGGACAGAGACAAAGAGGGAGAGGCACGGAGGGACAGAGACAAAGAGGGAGAGGCACAGAGGGACAGAGACAAAGAGGGAGAGGCACGGAGGGACAGAGACAAAGAGGGAGAGGCACGGAGGGACAGAGAAAGAGGGAGAGGCATGGAGGGACAGATCAGACAACAGTATCCTATGGTCGGTAAAATAGTTACTTGTCCTGGATTCATATCTAATGAGTAAAAAAAGAAAAATGCTTACTTTTGCCAGTTACGTAAGTGGGATCCTGTTGAATATTTAATATGATCTGGTGTTGTTCTAAACTCAGCACTGGCACTGAAAGTAGTATTACACAAAGTAGTATTTTCTGCATATGAGCTCATTCCACACATTCTCCCAATGAGGACATTATCACCCATTCGCCCTCTAGTCTCCTGTAAGATGTAGATTTTACAAAGGCGTCAAGAGACTGGTTGGGTTTTAGACTGTCATCAATAAATGTATTCTAAATTAGCTTCTCAGCCATGGATCCGATTCCCACGATTGTATCATTATTGTAATTTCAAGACAATAAACCTCAATCTACCTACATAGTACCTCTCAAAACATACACAGATCTGTACAGCAAGAACATAAAGACGATCCTCACTACCATCAAAATTAGAGCTAGTACAACCCAAGTGTGCTGGGTCGTGAGATGGCAGCAAGAGAAATAAAGAACTTAACCAGTGAGCAGGACAATTTATCTAGACATTAAAATCATGTCATGTCGGCCGGTAATAACCTTCATCAGAATCAATAGAACTACCGCAGTTTTACCAGATTAAATGTAACTATTTTACACAGTACCGGCCCTCATTGCTAGAATTAAGAACAGAGAATACAGAACACAGCTGGTCTTTGACATTCCAGGAGGGGCTTGAGGTAAGGCCTTACAGGAGCGTGTAGGGAAATCTCTCTCCATAGTCATCTGAATACAAAAAAAACCACTCTCTATTATGTGTAATTGCACTTTATCCAGCTAAACAAGGGACTTGATCAAACCCCAGCAATGTTTTGTTATGCAAATTGAAAAATTCGCAATAAAAAAATAACTCCCCTTGAAACTTTAAAAAGGGAAATGGCTGAACGCATCGTCTCCCTTTTCTCTGCACAAAGTACAGCTAATTAGAATGGAACGTAAACACAAAGACTGTCATTTGAAAAGACAAGTAGTTTAAGTGTTCAAGTCAAGCATGCTAAAGAACATGGTAGTTAGGTATGATGATTCAGAGGTAATTACAGTAACATGTGAACAAAGAGTGTGGGCATCCCAAACGGCACCCCATTCTCTAAATAGTGCACTACTTTATGGTCAAAAGTAGTGCACTATATAGGGAACATGGTGCCATTTGGGATGAAGCCAGATTAGCGAATTCGAGGGATGTTGTATATGAATCTGGATGGGCTGAGTTCAGCTCAGTAGCAGAAAGGAAACACATGGAACAGGCAGCTGTGGTCTATTACAAAGGTTCACCCATTTGCCCTCTAGTCTCCTGTAAGATGTAGATTTTACAAAGGCGTCAAGAGACTGGTTGGGTTTTACACTGTCATAAATAAATGTAGCCTGAATGAGCTTCCCACCATGGTTCTGATTCCCACGATCATAGCTTGGGAGGAAAAAAGACCCAGCAACTTCCCAATTGCACCCTATTCCTTATGTAGTGCACTACTTTCAACCAGGGCCAATAGGACCCATATACTTAAGACAAACAGGAATGTATTCAGATGAATTGAATTCCAACACATACAGATGTTCTTAATATACATGTACACTACGGTTTATGTTAGATCTTAGCTCAGTGTTATTATTTGCAGAGCTTAGGGTCAGTGTGTGTGTGTGTGTTATTAACGATGGCAGGAAACGTAAGTTTGAGCTCAATATAACCTGTCAAACAGCAGGTGGCTGTGCTGTTACAGCAGACAGGCATATGGCAAACCTCCCTTTGCGTAGGTAAATGTGATGGAAAGTCTAACCCTATGGCAGCTGGGGAAACGTCTACATTCCAAATGGCACCCTATTCCATTTATAGTGCACTACTTAACCATATGGCCCTGGTCAAAAGTAGTGCACTGTATAGGGAATAGAGTGCCATTCGGAACACACTATAAGCGTGCAATCATCATTGCTGGGGTAAAAGCATCAAATCTCATGGCTAGCGTCTGAAGTCAGTGTGACTAGCGTCTGTCAGCAAAAGAGGTATTTACTGAGAGCATAACAAGACTCACACAGGGACTGACAACAAAAGCCACATGGAACACTACAGGCAATGTAATCTTCATGCTGTTGTATTAAATTGTCATTAAGGCCTGTGTGACTAACCTGCTATTGAAGAGGTCAGAGGTTGTTCTCCACTGTATCTAGTCATTTGTACCCTCACACAAATAGCTTACATGTATCTCATTTCCTCTTAATATGTTTTAATTCATAATGAGTATAGCATGCAACAGATCTGCAAAAAGCAGAGACCATCTCTGTGGCTGGCCCAGGCAAGGCTCCATGTACAGTACGTTCCCCTCCCCCCCTGTCCTACTCTCCTGTGATTGGTCAAAAGACTTGGGCTGCCTGTCTAAAAGCAGCTAAAGTGATAGTGATCTCCTCCAAGCTCCAGGCAAAGCCTGAGGCAAAGTAGTCATTAACATGTGGTAAACAAAAGTGTTTGAAAGACTTTGAAAAACATCTGAAAGACAAACAAAACAAATCAATAAATATTGGTGGTGGATAAGGTGTTCCCACTGAAAAAGTGCTATTTAAACCCAATTAATCAAACATGTACTCACCTGATTAGTAGTGTTAATTCCAGGTGAGGGGAGGAGACTAAAACATCTATGGTCCTGCAGAACCTGATTCCCTAGGGCACTAAAACTGTCTAACTTCTATACCTCAGGGTAAACCCAGGGATACAGTCAAATAAATATAGACTGCAGCTAAAACATGGTGAATACTGCTTTTATTAGATTTGTATGTATGCAGAATGCAGATGTTTATGAAAGAGAGAGTACTTTGAAATGTAAGCTCATGTTATTTATAAACATGGACACACAAATACATGTAAAATATAACTAATCAGCTGTTAGGATCGTTAACTAAAATTGTCCCCAAAATAACTCAAAACTTTCAGATAGTTTTTTTTTAAAAGACAGAAGCATTTTGGATATATTCATAACTCGGCCTCAAAATATCAAGAATGTAGAAGCTATCTCGAAGGGTGCCTAGTAAAACACACTCAACACACACACACTCAACCACTGGTGTAAAGTATTTCAGTAAAAATATGTTAAAAGTACTACTTAAGAAGTTTTTGTTGGGGGTATCTGTACTTTACTTTGCTATTTATATTTTTGACAAGTTTTACATCACTACATTCCTAAAGAAAATAATGTACATTTTACCTGACACCCAAAAGTACTCGTTACATTTTGAATGCTTAGCAGGACAGGAAAATGGTCCCATTCACGGACTTATCAAGAGAACACGTGGTCATCCCTGCTGCCTCTGATTTGGTGGACTCACTAAACAAAAATGCATATTTTCAAAATGATGTCTGAGTGTTGGAGTCCCTGGTTATCTGCAAATGTTTAATACAAGACAATGATGCCGTCTGCTTTGCTTAATATAAGGAATTTGAAATGATTTCTACCTTAACTTTAGACACTTAAGTACATTTAGAACAGAATACTTTAAGACTTTTACTTAAGGGGGGTGACTCACTTGTACTTGAGTAACTTTCTAAGTATCTATAGTTTTACTCAAGTATGACAATTGGGTACTTTTTCCAACACTGCACTCAACATACACATACAATCCTAGTTGGGTCCATAGCACCATCTTTAGTCTATAACCAAAATGCATGAATGCATGAAGCAGTTGTATGGGTCACTGGCCAAACTGAGTCCTTTAATGTAGCAGGCATTACAACAGCTCAAAGCAGCGGCTGGCTAGTTAGAGACGGGTGGGTTAGTTAGAGACGATCAGTGGTGAGTCAACATGTCGTCACTGGAACAGAAAATGATGCCCGATGTTCTGGTCAGAGATAATAGGATGGCCACCCGCTGCTTTTAAAGGTTTGTCAGCAAGGTCTGTTTTAGACTTTAAAATGTTGAAGGCTTCAGAACTGGCAAACAAAATATCAAAGGTGTTTTATGTGTTTTCAGTATGAGGAAAATACAGCCAAAATACAGCCAAGATAAAGAAAAATGTGTTTGTGGAGTGTAAACAGGACAGATACTGCCCTTGGATGTGGTTCAATGAGATCACAAACAAACATCCTCTATCCCTAGATGTGAAATGTCTTTAAAACACATTTGATTTGGCATATAATTATGGGCTACATTTACAGGTGTCAATAACAATGGTTTACCCCCTTTAACTTCTGGTACAGTAACTATCTTCGCTACAGTAACTATCTATGCTACAGTAACTATGTTTGGTACAGTATCCGCCAGACATCACAGAGGAAAAGAGACAGGCAGCAACAGTTGTCATGGAAGACGAGCCCTGTGTCCAAATCTCTGACCTTTGCTTCCCTTCATGGATTTCAGAGGAGCTGACTGATGGAAGAAATATGGTGGAAACTCCCTCTGGCCCAACATTCTTACACCAATCCAACACTTTAAAATCAATGGGGAGGAGTGTGTGAGTGCACACTTCAGGGGAAAGGGGACAAATACATCTCTACTCTGTAAAGAAGCATGTCACGTGAAAGGTCAAGGGTCATCATGGTCTTTCCTGGTGTTGGAGGACCCTGATGGAGTGAGCTGTGCTGAACTGTGCTGTGTCTGGGCCCTGTGGGGGAGGGATGGGGGGGAGAGGATGAGGGAGAGAGGGAGGGTCAGAGATAGATGAAGAGATGAGAAGGGGGGTGCAGCTCTAGCTCTGCAGTCCGGCGGCAGCGTCCCTAAGGCGGTCAGCTTCCTTTTCGAGGTCAGCGTCCCGTTGGCGGTCAGCGTCCCGTTGGCGGTAGTGGAACAGGCTGGTGGTGTCCAACTCGCTGGCATACTTTATGGCCTCAGCAAACAGCTTGACCACCTGACGGGACCACAGGGAAAGGTTCAGTGATGGGGTCAATTCAATTCGGGAAGTACTCCAATTCCAAATAATGCTTTTCTATGAGTAAAACTTGGAATTGCAGTTAACTGAATTGAAATGAAACTGACCCTGGAAAGGTGTCTCAATCTGTTTAAGACATGATTATCTGTTCAATTCTTGTAAGTACTGTAAGTTGCTTTGGATGTGTGTGTGTCTTGTCACTGTGTCTGTGTACCTGGTAGTTGGTGATGAGAGGCACCCCGTGGTCCACAGCCATCCTGCGGATTAGGAAATTGTCCCTGAGGAACTTGCTGTTGTTGTTGGGAAGGTTTATCACCAGGTCAATGTGGCCCTCATTGATCAGCCTACACACACACACAGTGAAAGGTTACAGTGAACCGAGGAGAATAGGAGAAGAGAGAAAGGGAGAGGAGAAGAGAAAGGGAGAGGAGAAGAGAAAGGGAGAGGAGAAGAGAAAGGGAGAGGAGAAGAGAAAGGGAGAGGAGAAGAGAAAGGGAGAGGAGAAGAGAAAGGGAGAGGAGAAGAGAAAGGGAGAGGAGAAGAGAAAGGGAGAGGAGAAGAGAAAGGGAGAGGAGAAGAGAAAGGGAGAGGAGAAGAGAAAAGGAGAGGAGAAGAGAAAGGGAGAGGAGAAGAGAAAGGGAGAGGAGAAGAGAAAGGGAGAGGAGAAGAGAAAGGGAGAGGAGAAGAGAAAGGGAGAGGAGAAGAGAAAGGGAGAGGAGAAGAGAAAGGGAGAGGAGAAGAGAAAGGGAGAGGAGAAGAGGAAAACAGGGCTGTGGATAAACAGACGAGGTAAAGCATCTAAAGATACATTTATATCTGAAGCCTTTTGTCAGACAGAGACACATCAGGATGGAATGCTAATGATAATATGGAGGGGACACAGATGACAACCACATTAAAACAAAGGTGACATCAAATCCTCTGTCCACAATCACACACACATCACGTGCCTCTCCTGAGTAGTGTGTGCGTGTGCACTCCTCGTTGTTATATTTCATATTCCTTATAATTCTGTGTAATTGGACTGTGTGTTCTGAGACATTATTCAGAGTTTAATCACACGCCAAATATATTATAGTGATGAAGCAGTAAGAGCTGTAAGGAGTGAGATGATAGCAAAATACTAGGGATGTATATCTTTCCCTTTCAAGACAATTCCATACGCATCTAGATACTGTACATGGGCTCCGATACGATACAGGATTGATACGTTTTTAGCTTGAAATGATTTGTGGGATTCGGTTTGATTAGAGAACGAATCGTTGCGATTCAGTTTGATGCACTAACATTCGTTGCATAAACACATTCAATTTCCAAATCCTCTGCTGATTAGCTCATGAGTTGGGCCTCTCTGATCCGGATCTGTCTGAACTGACTTCTGCGTGTGTGTATGTGTGTGTGTAAATGATGCATGTCTAGGGTGTATCTACTATTTTGGCACCTGAGCTGAGCCATAAGGGAAACTAGGCACCACCTCACTACCAATATGAGATTAGTGGGGGCAACGTGTTTTTAGCCACCCCCCACTTCGGTTCTGAAATCACCATCACCCACTAAATTAACGTGTCATTTTTGCAGATTAAGTGTTTGAGCTAGTATTGTATCAATATTTACCGTTTACAAATGAGCTATGACATAGCCAATTAATATATAGCCAACTCTGGATTTAACCCCCCCCACCCACCTCAAAATCTAATGGTTATGACCGTTGACGTTTTTACGGAGTAACTTTATTTTTCCTCCTGCATCGGCCATGCAGCGTGCCTCACAAAACTTGATTGTTGTTCTTGTTATGAAAATATTAACTTTACCCTGTATATCTAAAAATGACCATATACACTGATAGTTTAAAACCAAGCTACCTAAAAAACTATTGCTGTTGGTGAACCTGAACAAGCTAAGTAAAATCTATACTAAGCCTGTTCATCAGGTATAGCCAAATGTCTCCAATAGTTTACATTTATTCCGGTAACATACAATACATACAACTGAACATAGATAACAATAACAACCTAGCAGATTTCATAGGTTGTCACTAAACTAATAAAGCCAAATATCGCGCAAGCCAATTTAGCATTTGAATGCTGAAGGTGCCGTGCAGATGTTCAAGATCAGGCCGCCTACCTCGCGTTGGTCAGTGTGTGAAGCTGGGCACAGTGCACAGTTTTACTATAGTAGGCTACTGATATTCATTGACTACAGCTCAGCATTCAACACCATAGTACCCTCCAAGCTCGAGGCCCTGGGTCTCAACCCCACCCTGTACAACTGGGTCCTGGACTTCGTGATGGGATGCCCCCAGATGGTGAAGGTTGGAAACAACACCTCCACTTCGTTGATCCTCACAACTGGGGCACCACAAGGGTGCGTGCTCAGCCCTCTCCTGTACTCCTTGTTCACCCATAACTGCGTGGCCACGCACGCCTCCAACTCAATCATCAAGTTTGCAAACAACACAGTAGTAGGCCTGATTACAAACAATGACGAGACAGCCTACAGAGAGGAGGTGTGGGCCCTGGGAGTGTGGTGCCAGGAAAATAACTTCTCACCCGACGTCAACAAAACAAAGCTGATCGTGGACTTCAGGAAACAGCAGAGGGAGCACCCCCCTATCCACATCAACGGGACCGCAGTTGAGAAGGTGGAAAGCTTCAAGTTCCTCTGCTTACACATCACTGACAAACTCAAATGGTCCACCCACACAGACAGTGTGGTGAAGAAGGCGCAACAGCGCCTCTTCAACCTCAGGTGGCTGAAGAAATGTGTATTGGCACCTAAAACCCTCACAAACTTTTACAGATGCACAATTGAGAGCATCCTGTCAGGCTGTATCACCGCCTGGTACGGCAACTGCACTGCCCACAACTGCAGGGCTCTCCTGAGGGTGGTGAGGTCTGCCCAACGAATCACAGGGGGCAAACTACCTGCCCTCCAGAACACCTACTGCCCCCGATGTCAAAGGAAGGCCAAAAAGATTATCAGGGACAACAACCACCCGAGTCCCTGCCTGTTCACCCCGCTCTCATCCAGAAGGCGAGGTCAGTACAGGTGCATCAAAGCCGGGACCGAGAGACTTAAAAACAGCTTTTATCTCAAGGCCATCAGACTGTTAAATAGCCATCACTAGCACATTAGAGGCTGCTGCCCTATATACATAGACTTGACATCACTGGCCACTTTAATAATGGAACACTAGTCACTTTAATAATGTTTACATATTTTGCATTACTCATCTCATATGAATATTAGTGGGGTGGCAGGTAGCCTAGTGGTGGTTACAGCGTTAGACTAGTAACTGGAAGGTTGTAAGATCGAATCCCCCGAGCTGACAAGGTAAAAATCTGTCGTTCTGGCCCTGAACAAGGCAGTTAACCCACTGTTCCTAAGCCATCATTGAAAATAAGAATTTGTTCTTAACTGACTTGCCTAGTTAAATAAAGATAAAATAATAATACACTGTATCTACTGTATCTTAGTCTATGCCGCTCTTGTCACGACTCCCGCCGAAGTTGGCTCCTCTCCTTGTTCGGGCAGTGCTCGGCGGTCGACATCACCGGTCTTCTAGCCATCGCCGCTCCACCTTTCATTTTCCATTTGTTTTGTCTTGTTCATCCGCACACCTGTTTTACATCCCCTCATTCTCTACGCATATATTATCCTCTGTTCCCCCCCATGTCTGTGTGTGTAATTGTTCGTTGAGCAAGAAACACAAGCATTTCGCTACACCTACAATAACATCTGCTAAACACCAATAACATTTGATTTAATTGCCTGGGGTTGTTCGGGATGCAAAATGACTTGTTGATCAATGACTGTCAACACAGTTACATGCTTAATTCCACACTGAAGGAGAGGACGCATCAGTTGTCACAAAAGATGAGAGGTATTTTCAGAAGGTAGATTAATAACGTTTGAAAGGAGGGTGCCCCGAACCACATCAAGACTGCAGTAGAGAGAGTCACGAGTTTTAAGTTCTTCAGTGTCCACATCACAGAGAACTTGTCATGGACCAACAATACCACCACTCTTGACAAGATGGCACACCAGTGTCTCTACTTCCTAAGAGTGCTAAGGAAATTTGGCATGCTGCCCCCGGGTGTTCTCCAAATACTCTCGCTTCATAATTGAGAGCATCCTGACCCGTTTCATCACGGCCTGGTACGGGAATTGCTCCGTTCACGACCGCAAGGCTCTCCAGTGGATGGTGAAGACGGCCCAGTCCATCACTGAGACCGTGCTCCCACCCATCCAGGACATCTACTCAAAACAGTGCGTGAGGAAGGCACGCAACATCGTCTAGGACCCCACACACTACAGAAACAAGCTGTTCTCGATAATGATGACGGAATTGGAGAATGAGGTCTGATACCAACAGGCTCAGAGACAGTTTCTATCTACAAGTCATCAGACTACTTGAATTGGACTGACCACCTGCTCTGTTACTTCACACCTTAGCACACATGCACTCATTCATGCACACACCCACACAGACATACAAACACACATATACATTCATACTACACACACACACACACACACACACACACACACACACACACACACACACACACACACACACACACACACACACACACACACACACACACACACACACACACACACACACACACACACACACACACACACACACACACACACACACACACATTCATACTACACACACACACACACACACACATATACATTCATGCACACAACCATACAGACATACATACACATATTAATTCATACTACACACCCACACAGACATACACACATATACATTCATACTACACACACACACACACACACACACACACACACACACACACACACACACACACACACACACACACACACACACACACACACACACACACACACACACACACACACACACACACACACACACACACACACACACACACACACACACACACACACACACACACACACACACACACACATCACAACTGCTGCTACCAGACTCAGTTTATACACTGGCCCCCCATTCCCCCTCTTCCCCAATACACATGTTAATATTGGACTAAAAATTGTACCATCCTGTATTGTAATTATGCTAAAATGTTTATTCTATTGAAACATTTACTTTATGTTCATATTCTTATATTTTATTATTTCTTATTGCTGTTGCTTTGTTGGGAACTTGCAAGCATTTCATTGGACGATGTATACAATGAGTATCCTGTACATACGACTAATACAACTTACTCTTTATCCCTCCCTCTCTTCATCCCTCTATTCCAGACAGTCGCCCCTGGCCCTTATCCCCTCTCACCTGATAATACTGGGCAAGCTGGCATCTCCTCCCTCCTGGCTGGGCCATGCCACAGGGGTGGCGGGCACATCATTGGCAGAGAGCCAGGCCGAGGTGGCCTCTGTAGCAAAGAGCTGGAGGAGAGACCACACACACACACAGAGGGGGAGAGAAGCAAATGTCAGTTTGTTCTCTTTTTCTTCAGTTCCTCTGTGTTTTGGTGTGTTGTTTTGGGTTGTGCATAGACTATCAGGTCTACTAGCAGTCTAACTCATGACTGAACTTCCAATAGGAGAGAAGAATTTTGCTAGACCCGCAATAACATCTGCTAAACACGTGTATGTGACCAATAAAATTTCATTTGAAGAGTAGTAATTGAGAACGAACAGTGTACTCACCTTAAAGCCTTCTTCATTCAGCTGGTGTGCTGTGGCTAAGAAGTTGGGCCGGAACGAATGCTGAGGGAGGTAAAAATCTAATCAGAATCACAAACTAAGCCCTGGTCAAAAAGGTAGTGCACTACATAGGGAATAGGGTGCCATTTGGGACGCATATGAGTCTCTGACCCTTGGTAGCGTTTGCTTTTGAACATCAATAGAGGAGAAACAGAAGAAACACCTCTCTAAGATTAAATCTGTACATTCTTTCCTCCTCTTCTCCTCTGTGAGCCAGATCAACAGCCTAGTTGTGTCATCACATTGTGTTAAACAGGACCAAGTAATCAGGTTTGTAAAGGCGTGTCAGATTCACAGCCATGTAGGCTGGTCATTAGGAGGGAAAGGTAGAAGAGAAACACAGCCTCGGTCGCTAATTCTGATTTCACACCAGCCTCCGCTCTGTCCCTAGTACCTGCAGACACACACACACACAGATATTCCGATTTCACACTAGTGTCCACCCTTTGTTGAAGTCTTATTAGAGACGGACATGGACGATGACCCTATAACAACCTCCCTCTTCATTCCTCTCTCTCCCATCATTCTTCCATCTCTTGCCCTCTCTTGCAGGGTTTCCGTAAGCCGGTAATTGACGGCTTTTGGCAGATAAAATAAATGAAAAGTCGATAAATAAAATTGTAGCTGGCCAAATTGTCCATAGCAGCATATCATACATCCCGATTTCGTGCTTCAGCACCATTGTCTCACTGTCTTCTGCGCTGCCTTATGCGCCTGCTGCTGCTGATGGAGCGAGAGAGCAAGAGAGGAGCCTCGGCTACTGTTTCTTGTGAAGATGGATGCCTTTTTCATTGAAGTAAAACAAAAACGGTTTAAACCAGTTTGCAAGTGTTTTGTTTCATTTTGTTCTCTTGTAATGTTGTGTTTGTTGCAATATAATATCCTGCAGCCGTTTTACAGGTGCAAGACACTAATCTGGACGCTTATAAGAAATTCCACTACGCCCTCTGAGGAACCATCAAACATTCAAATCGTCAATACAGGACCAAGATCGACATTTAATACACCGGCTCTGAAGCTCGTCAAATGTGGCAGGGTTTTGCAAACTATCACGGATTACATAGTGAAATCCAGTCGCAAGCTGCCCAGTGACACGTGCCTACCAGACGAGCTAAATGCCTTCCATGCTCGCTTTGAGGCAAGCAACACTGAACCAACCATGCATGAGAGCACCAGTTGTTCCGGATGACTGTGTGATCACACTCTCCGTTGCCGATGTGAGTAAGACTTTTAAACAGGTTCACCAGCTGGCAAGTGTCTTCACTGATATTCCCTGACAGAGTCTATAATACCTACATGTTTCAAGAAGACCACCATAGTCCCTGTGCCCAAGAATGCTAAGATAACATGTCTAAATGACTATCGCCCCATAGCATTCACATCTGTAGCCATGCAAGGCTTTGAAAGGCTGGTCATTGCTCACATCAACACCATCATCCCACACACCCTGGGCCCACTCCAATTCAGATACCGCCGCAACAGACCCACTGTTGACGCAATCTCTATTGCACTCCACAGTGACCTTTCCCACCTGGACAAAAGGAACACCTACATGAGAATGTTTTCCATTGACTCCAGCTCAGCATTCAAAACCATTGTTTCCTCCAAGCTAAGGACCCTGGGACTAAACACCTCCCTCTGCAACTGGACCCTGGAATTCCTGACGCGCCGCCCCCAGGTGGTGAAGGTTAGGCAACAACACATCCGCCACACTGACCCTCAATGCGTGTGTGCTTGATGGCAACATTGCCAACGTGGTAGGCCTGATCGGCAAAAACAATGAGAAAGCCTACAGGAGGCGGTCAGACACCTGGCAGTGTGGTGCCAGGACAACAACTTCTGTCTCAATGTCAACAAGACAAACAAGCTGATTGTGGACTACAGGAAACAGAGGGCCGAGCACACCCCGATTCACATCGATGGGGCTGTAGTGGAGTGGGTCGAGAGCTTCAAGTTCCTCGGTGTCCACATCACAAAGGACCTATCATGGTCCAAACAACATCATAGTCGTGAAGAGGGCATGACAATGCCTCTTCCCCTGCAGGAGGCAAAAAAGATTTGGCACTGGCCCTCAGATATTCAAAATGATATATAGCTGCACCATTAAGAGCATGTTGACAGGCTGCATCACCGCTTGGTATCACTGCTTGGCATCTGACTGCAAGTCGGTACAGACGGTAGTGTGTACGCCCAGTACATCACTGCGGCCAAACTCCCTGCCATCCTGGACCTCTATACAAGGCTGTGTCAGAGGAAGGCCCTAAACATTTTAAAAGACTCCAGCCACCCAAGTCATCTCTCTGCTACCACACGACAAGCGGTACCGGAGTGCCAAGCCAGGGATCAAATGGCTTCTGAACAGCTTCTACCCCCAAGCCTTAAGACCGCTGAACAGATAATCAAATGGCTTCTGAACAGCTTCTACCCCCAAGCCTTAAGACCGCTGAACAGATAGTCAAATGGCTTCTGAACAGCTTCTACCCCCAAGCCTTAAGAACGCTGAACAGATAGTCAAATGGCTTCTGAACAGCTTCTACCCCCAAGCCTTAAGACCGCTGAACAGATAATCAAATGGCTTCTGAACAGCTTCTACCCCCAAGCCTTAAGACCGCTGAACAGATAGTCAAATGGCTACTCTGACTATTTGCATTGACCCCCCCCTCTCTATAATTTTTTCTGCACTGGTTCTATGTATACTCCCTGGACTCTAACCACACACTGACACTCCAACATACACACACACAGTCTACTGTCCCCTGGGCGCCGAAGAAGTGGATATCAATTAAGGCAGCCCTCTGCACCTCTCTGATTCAGAGGGGTTGGGTTAAATGCGGAGGAAACATTTCAGTTGAATACCTTGTTGGACAAATGACTAGGTACCCCCCTTTCCTTTACACTGCTGCTACTCTGTTTATTATCTATCCTGATTGCCTAGTCAGTTTTACACCAGCCTATCATACAGTGGACTAGCGTGGCACGGTATACTGAAACTTCGGTACTTCTTCGATACTAGAAAGGTTGTTACTTTCGGTAATTCTGAATGTGTCTGACGGATCATGCCGGTCAATCAGCACAGTGGACCCCTTATTATAGTGTGCACTGTGCCTGCTCCACTTACTCACTGCTAGCCTGCACTGGGAGGCTGCATGATGTTAGGTCCACTTACTCACTGCTAGCCTGCACTGGGAGGCTGCATCATGTTAGGTCCACTTACTCACTGCTAGCCTGCACTGGGAGGCTGCATCATGTTAGGTGCACTTACTCATTGCTAGCCTGCACTGGGAGGCAGGTAGGTCCCCGGTAATGCTGCACAGAAGTTAACACAGTCTGGAATAATGCGACATGCCATGTAGAAATGTTGAAACTGTTAATTAAAAAGTTTGGAAACTATGTTCATTCAGACTTTACAACGGAAGATGATACCGGTGACTTCCAGCTTGTAGACTAACTTTCCTTGCTAGCTGACAGCTAAAGCTAACATCAATTCACTACCCTAGTACTTTGTTTGTGATAATATACAAACAATAACGCAAAACATGTTGATTTCTATTCATTCCCTTATTTGGCCACTCTCTCACGTTTCTCCCAAAGATGATCCTATTATCATTATTTTGATTGAACCTTTACAAGGCAATTGTGCACCGCCCTGTGGGACTCCCAACCACGGCCGGTTGTGATACAGCCTAGATTCGAACTAGGGTCTGTAGTGACGCCTCTAGCACTGAGATTGAGTGCCTTAGAACGCTGCGCCCCTCGGGAGCCCTAATTATTAGCCTCAGCGAATAGACTGCCTCGTGAATGACGTCATTACTGGTTTTATCTGAAAACAATCTCAGACTGCAATGTCTTCCTAGCAGCAGACGGTTGCAGCAAACTCAAACTAACATTGAAAAACAATGTAGAGTGTGAAGTAAATGATATACAGTGCCCTCCATAATTATTGGGACGGTAAAGCATTTTTTCTACATTTTGTTCTAAGTTACAGATCCACAAATATCATACACCCAAGACATGCTAACCTCTCACCTTTACAATAACAGGGGAGGATAGCATGTTTTTGGGGGGGTATGATACACTACATGACCAAAAGTATGTGGACACCTGCTTGTCAAACATCACATTCCAAAATCAGGGCCATTATATGGAGTTGGTGCCCCCTTTGCTCCACTCTTCTGGGAAGGTTTTCCACTAGATGTTGGCACATTGCTGCGGGAACTTGCCTCAATTCATCCACAAGAGCATTAGTGAGGTCGGACACTGATGTTGGGCGATTAGGCCTGGCTCACTGTCGGAGATCCAATTCATCCCAAAGGTGTTCGATGGGGTTGAGGTCAGGGCTCAGTACAGGCCAGTCAAGTTCTTCCACACCAATCTCAACAAACCATTTATGTATGGACCTCACTTTGTGCACGGGGGCATTGTCATGCTGAAACAGGAAAGGGCCTTCCCTGTTGCCACAAAGTTGGAAGCACCGTACTGTCTAGAATGTCATTGTATACCGTAGCGTTAAATTTCCTTCAATGGAACTAAGGGGCCTAGACAGAACCATGAAAAACAGCCCCAGACCATTATTCCTCCTCCACCAAATGTTACAGTTTGCACTATGCATTGGGGCAGGTAGCGTTCTACTGCCATCTGCCAAAACCAGATCAGTCTGTCGGACTGCCAGATGGTGAAGCATGATTCATCACTCGAGATCACATTTCCACTGCTCCAGAGTCCAATGGCGGTGAGCTTTACACCTCTCCAGCTGACTCTTGACATTGCGCATTGTAATCTTAGGCTTGTGTGCGGCTACTCGGTCATGGAAACCCATTTCACAAAGCTTCCAACGGCCAGTTATTGTGTGGACGTTGCTTCCAGAGGCAGTTTGGAACTCGGTAGTGAGTGTTGCAACCAAGGACAGATTATTTTTACGCTCTACGCACTTCAGCGGTCAGGTTCTGTGAGCTTGTGTGGCCTACCTCTTCGCGGCTGAGCCGTTGTTGCTCCTAGACGTTTCTACTTCACAATAACAGCAATTACAGTTGACCGGGGCAGCTCTAGCAGGGCAGAAATTTGACTACTGACTTCTTGAAAAGGTGGCATCCTATGACGGTGCCACGTTGAAAGTCACTGAGCTCTTCAGGAAGGCCATTCCACTGCCAATGTTTGTTTATGGAGATTGCATGGCTGTGTGCTCAATTCTATACACCTGTCAGCAATGGGTGTTGTTGAAATTGCCAAATCCACAAATTTGAAGGAGTGTCCACATACTTTTGTATATATCATGTATTTGTGCATCTAACTTTCTCAGTAATCCTTATTCACGATTCATTCAGAATTATCCATAATCATAGGAGCATCCACATTCATGTAGAAGTATTTAGAAACATTTTGCATGCCTATTTACAATAAAAGTGACTCCAAAATTACATTCATTTCTACTGAGAACAAACTAATCTGAAACACAACCAAAACAAACAGTGAATACATCCAACAAGTTTGTACAGTCACAAGCTTAATGTGGTCATTGCGTGCTAGGAATATGGGACCAAATAGCAAACTTTTTACTACTTTAATACACATCAGCACATTTTTCCCAATACTTTTGCACCTCTAAAATGGTTCACTTGATATGACTGAAAATTCTAATTAAAGCTGACAGTCTGCACTTTAACCTCATAGTTATTCTTTGAATTCAAATCAAAACTTTTGAACTATAGAGTAAAAATAAGAAAAAATGCTTTACTGTCCCAATAACTACGGAGGGCACTGTATCTGGCCAAGAAACACAAGGACGAAGCCACACTTTAGTAGCCTTTCTAGTCAATTTCACCAAACCTCTATATGTGGCCTTGCTCTGTGTGACCACCCAACGTGGCTGGTGAAATAGACATTCTTACCCGCCAATGTAAAAATATACCCAATTTGGCGGGTGTTAATTTCTAACCCTGACTATAGTGGATCACTAAGCCTATAGGCCTATGCATGCAATGTGCTGATGCATTTAGTGCTCAAATCTCCGACAGCTGAACTGTGAGGTGGACAATTATTGTTTTAGGAAAGTAATATCCCTGGTTTATTGATGCTGTTGGCTGCATGGATGGACACCCTAATGGGTTACAAACCCAACACATATGGATGACCGGTCCATTTCTCAACTGTCCGGCCATAAATTCTCCTAGTGGAAACCCTGCTCTCCGGGTGGGTGAAGAGAATCCTGTGGTCATTTGGACATCAGTAAGTTCCATAGTGGCGAGGCGGAGGAGAGGAGGATAAAAGGATGGGACATGACATTGGTACTGTCAGATCTTTAAGCAGTACCAAGGCCTCCTGGAGTACTACTAGCACCGGGAATTGCCAGGGACCTCACGATACGATATTATCACCATACTTTGGTGCCGATACGATATGTATTGCGATTCTCACAATTCTTTATTGTGATTGAATACTGTGATTTTAGTGCAATTCGCTGTTCAAAACATAGTGCTCACCATGTCTGCTGCAGAGGGACAAGACAGAGCCATGAGAAAAATGTTGATCTGTAATGGAAATATAGGTACTGAAAACAAATTGGCTCCCTATTTAAAAAGAGGATGGGAAACAAGCTATGAAGAAAATACTGTTTTGGTGCAGGTGCAGCCAACTAGCACAAAAATAATATTGCGATAGTCAAAACTATACGATATATATCGTCAAAAAGAATATCCTGATATGTAACTGTATCGATTTCTTCCCCCGTTACTAGGTACTAGGCCTTCATAACGCAAGACATATTCTCCTGGTGAGTAGCAGGCCTTCATAGTGCTAGACATATTTTCCCATCAGACCTGCACTGAGCACTTGTGACATGTGAGGCTGAATGCCATGATGAGAAATAACCACTGTCAACTTTCATCTGGCCCTCAAAGGACTTCCTCACATACAGACAGTCTGTCACTGGAGACAGGAAGAACGAGTGAGAGGAGAGGGGGGAGAGGGGAAGAGAAGGGAGGAGAAAGAAAGGGAGGGAAAAGAAAAGGAGAGAGTGAAAGGAAGTAGAAAGATGGAGAGAAGAGTCTGTCACCAGAGAGAGGGAGGAGACAGGGAGGAAGAGAGAAAGGACAGGGGGAGGGTAAGAGAGGGGAGGAGACAGGGAGGAAGAGAGAGAGGACAGGGGAGGGTAAGAGAGGGGAGGAGACAGGGAGGAAGAGAGAAAGGACAGGGGGAGGGTAAGAGAGGGGAGGAGACAGGGAGGAAGAGAGAGAGGACAGGGGTGGGTAAGAGAGGGGAGGAGACAGGGAGGAAGAGAGAGAGAGGACAGGGGAGGGTAAGAGAGGGAGGAGACAGGGAGGAAGAGAGAGAGGACAGGGGGAGGGTAGGAGAGGGGAGGAGACAGGGAGGAAGAGAGAGAGGACAGGGGTGGGTAAGAGAGGGAGGAGACAGGGAGGAAGAGAGAGAGGACAGGGGAGGGTAAGAGAGGGGAGGAGACAGGGAGGAAGAGAGAGAGGACAGGGGGAGGGTAAGAGAGGGGAGGAGACAGGGAGGAAGAGGAAAGTGACTGTTCCACTGGATCTCATAAGGTGAATGCACCAATTTGTAAGTCGCTCTGGATAAGAGCGTCTGCTAAATGACTTAAATGTAAATGTAAATGAGAGAGAGGACAGGGGTGGGTAAGAGAGGGGAGGAGACAGGGAGGAAGAGAGAGAGGGGACAGGGGGAGGAGGGAGAGAGGGAAAAGAGAAGGAGAGAGTGAAAGGAAGTAGAAAGATGGAGAGAAGAGTCTGTCACCAGAGAGAGGGAGGAGACAGGGAGGAAGAGAGAAAGGACAGGGGGGAGGGTAAGAGAGGGGAGGAGGGAGAGAGGGAAAAGAGAAGGAGAGAGTGAAAGGAAGTAGAAAGATGGAGAGAAGAGTCTGTCACCAGAGAGAGGGAGGAGACATGGAGGAAGAGAGAGAGGACAGGGGTGGGTAAGAGAGGGGAGGAGACAGGGAGGAAGAGAGAGAGAGGACAGGGGGAGGGTAAGAGAGGGGAGGAGGGAGAGAGGGAAAAGAGAAGGAGAGAGTGAAAGTAGAAAGATGGAGAGAAGAGTCTGTCACCAGAGAGAGGGAGGAGACAGGGAGGAAGAGAGAAAGGACAGGGGGAGGGTAAGAGAGGGGAGGAGACAGGGAGGAAGAGAGAAAGGACAGGGGGAGGGTAAGAGAGGGGAGGAGGGAGAGAGGGTAAAGAGAAGGAGAGAGTGAAAGGAGAGGAGGGAGAGGGGAAGAGAAGGGAGGAGGAAGAAAGGGAGGGAAAAGAGAAGGAGAGAGTGAAAGGAAGTAGAAAGATGGAGAGAAGAGTCTGTCACCAGAGAGAGGGAGGAGACAGGGAGGAAGAGAGAAAGGACAGGGGGAGGGTAAGAGAGGGGAGGAGACAGGGAGGAAGAGAGAGAGGACAGGGGGAGGGTAAGAGAGGGGAGGAGACAGGGAGGAAGAGAGAGAGACAGGGGTGGGTAGAGAGGGGAGGAGACAGGGAGGAAGAGAGAGAGAGGACAGGGGAGGGTAAGAGAGGGGAGAGACAGGGAGGAAGAGAGAGGGACAGGGGGGGGTAAGAGAGGGAGGAGACAGGGAGGAAGAGAGAAAGGACAGGGGGAGGGTAAGAGAGGGAGGAGACAGGGAGGAAGAGAGAGAGGACAGGGGGAGGGTAAGAGAGGAGACAGGGAGGAAGAGAGAGACAGGGGAGGGTAAGAGAGGAGACAGGGAGGAAGAGAGAGAGACAGGGGGAGGGTAAGAGAGGGGAGGAGACAGGGAGGAAGAGAGAGAGGACAGGGGGTGGGTAAGAGAGGGAGGAGACAGGGAGGAAGAGAGAGAGGACAGGGGGAGGGTAAGAGAGGGGAGGAGACAGGGAGGAAGAGAGAGAGACAGGGGAGGGTAAGAGAGAGGGGAGGGAGAGAGGGAAAAGAGAAGGAGAGAGTGAAAGGAGGTAGAAAGATGGAGAGAAGAGTCTGTCACCAGAGAGAGGGAGGAGACAGGGAGGAAGAGAGAGAGGACAGGGGGTGGGTAAGAGAGGGGAGGAGGGAGAGAGGGAAAAGAGAAGGAGAGAGTGAAAGGAGGTAGAAAGATGGAGAGAAGAGTCTGTCACCAGAGAGAGGGAGGAGACAGGGAGGAAGAGAGAGAGGACAGGGGGTGGGTAAGAGAGGGGAGGAGACAGGGAGGAAGAGAGAAAGGACAGGGGGAGGGTAAGAGAGGGGAGGAGACAGGGAGGAAGAGAGAGAGGACAGGGGGAGGGTAAGAGAGGGGAGGAGACAGGGAGGAAGAGAGAGAGGACAGGGGGTGGGTAAGAGGGGAGGAGACAGGGAGGAAGAGAGAGAGGACAGGGGGAGGGTAAGAGAGGGGAGGAGACAGGGAGGAAGAGAGAGAGAGGACAGGGGGAGGGTAAGAGAGGGGAGGAGACAGGGAGGAAGAGAGAGAGGACAGGGGGAGGGTAAGAGAGGGGAGGAGACAGGGAGGAAGAGAGAGACAGGGGAGGGTAAGAGAGGGGAGGAGACAGGGAGGAAGAGAGAGAGACAGGGGGTGGGTAAGAGAGGGGGAGGAAGAGACAGGGGGAGGGTAAGAGAGGAGACAGGGAGGAAGAGAGAGAGAGGACAGGGGGAGGGTAAGAGGGGGAGGAGACAGGGAGGAAGAGAGAGAGGACAGGGGGGGTAAGAGAGGGGAGGAGACAGGGAGGAAGAGGTAAGAGAGGGGAGGAGACAGGGAGGAAGAGAGGGACAGGGGGTGGGTAAGAGAGGGGAGGAGTGAGAGAGGGAAAAGGAAGGAGAGAGTGAAAGGAGGTAGAAAGATGGAGAGAAGAGTCTGTCACCAGAGAGAGGGAGGAGACAGGGAGGAAGAGAGAGAGGACAGGGGGTGGGTAAGAGAGGGGGGAGGAGACAGGGAGGAAGAGAGAAAGGACAGGGGGAGGGTAAGAGAGGGAGGGACAGGGAGGAAGAGAGAGAGAGACAGGGGGAGGGTAAGAGAGGGGAGGAGACAGGGAGGAAGAGAGAGAGGACAGGGGGAGGGTAAGAGAGGAGACAGGGAGGAAGAGAGGACAGGGGAGGGTAAGAGAGGGGAGGAGACAGGGAGGAAGAGAGAGAGGACAGGGGGTGGGTAAGAGAGGGGAGGAGACAGGGAGGAAGAGAGAGAGGACAGGGGGAGGGTAAGAGAGGGGAGGAGACAGGGAGGAAGAGAGAGAGGACAGGGGAGGGTAAGAGAGGGGAGGAGGGAGAGGGAAAAGAGAAGGAGAGAGTGAAAGGAGGTAGAAAGATGGAGAGAAGAGTCTGTCACCAGAGAGAGGGAGGAGACAGGGAGGAAGAGAGAAAGGACAGGGGGAGGGTAAGAGAGGGGAGGAGGGAGAGAGGGAAAAGAGAAGGAGAGAGTGAAATGAAGTAGAAAGATGGAGAGAAGAGTGTCACCAGAGAGAGGGAGGAGACAGGGAGGAAGAGAGAGAGGACAGGGGGAGGGTAAGAGAGGGGAGGAAGAAGAGAGGGAAAAGAGAAGGAGAGCGTGAAAGGAGAGGAGGGAGAAAGAGGGGAAGAGCGAGAGGGAGGGCGAAGGAAGAGAGGAGGATGTGGGAACTCTACAGAGAGCTCATAATGCCCTGTTTATCCATATCTCTCTCTTCCCGATGAAAACATAGACACAGAAGACTTTATAAACAAGACATCTATGTAAGTATTTGATGTACACACAGGCACAGACATACACACACACACTTTTAACTTTCCATCAGAAGTGCTGTCGTAGCCATGGGAGACCAGTCCGTGGATCGATGATCATTTATGATATGAATGCATCAGCCTTTTCCAGATCCTGCTATTCAGCTTTAGTGTGGCTAGCTAGGAGCAGGCCTGAGGCACTCATTCATAACCCCACTGACTGGCTCGTTGAAGAGCGCTAGCTACGTATTACACATGAACACTACATTAATCTTACTAGCTGCACACGCATGGCTGTTTCTGACACACACATGAGAAACAGCAACCTTTTTAAGCTGCGTCCCATATTGCACCCTATTTCATATATGGTGCACTTCTTTTGACCAGGATAATAGGGCTCTGGTCAAAAGTCGTGCACTATATAAGGAATAGGGTGTCAACCGCTTTTGTCTACTCTGTTTTAGTATCTGACATGTACCTGAAAACAGCTTTTTACAGAGCAAAGTACTTTGGCAAGAGACTTGGGAAGAAAAAACAAATCCTGACAATTGTGAGATTATGGATTAAACAATTTGAGAGTGTTTGAAAAAGGGAAGTGTTAACCCTGATGTGTACTCTCTTGAACCACACACACACAGACCTGGATCCCGATGAGGATTCCTTTTGTAGGCAGCTTGAAGCCAGTGGATAGCATAGCCTTGAGGAAGGCAGAGTAGATGTTTGGTCCAAAACAAGCCACCTGCAAGGAGGGACAGAGACACCTGTTAAGTGTATATATGTGCGTGTGTGTGCATGTACATACATACATACATACATACATACATACATACATACATACATACATACATACATACATACATACATACATACATACATACATACATACATACATACATACATACATACATACATACATACATACATACATACATACATACATACATACATATGTGTGCGAGCCCGTCTGTGTGCGTACATGTGTCATTTGTGTGTGTGTCTGTGTAATGTATGTGTATGCTAGTACCTATGCTAGTACCTATATATGTGTGTGTTTGTTTATACATAGTTGTTTGTGTGTGTGTGTGTGTGTGTGTGTGTGTGTGTGTGTGTGTGTGTGTGTGTGTGTGTGTGTGTGTGTGTGTGTGTGTGTGTGTGTGTGTGTGTGTGTGTGTGTGTGTGTGTGTGTGTGTGTGTGTGTGTGTGTGTGTGTGTGTGTGTGTGTGTGTGTGTGTGTATGCTAGTACCTATATATGTGTGTGTTTGTTTATACATAGTTGTTTGTGTGTGTCCGCACACACACCTCTCCTGTGGAAGCCATTTCACAGCGCAGGACTGGGTCGGCATCACGAAGGCGAGGCCAGGAGAACATAGGAGCCTATCACAGAGAAGATACAAACAGACAGACCATTTTGGTATTTTAACCTGTGGAGCTCATTGGTGGAGACCTCCCCCAACCCTGATCTTAACCATCAGTGGGGGAAATGCTAAACTGACCCAGGATCAGTGTCTAGGGGCAACGTCACCCTATATTGTGGCTGGAAGAATGGAATGGATGGAAAGGTATCAAATGTGTTTAGTGTAACCTAAAGTATAGGCATTTCTGAAAAAAGCAGTGCAAACTTTTCTTCTGCAATCACATATGTTCTGGTGATTTAAATCCTTATATCAGCATTATAATACCTTTTTAATGGTGTTAAAGGATGTGTCTACAGAAAGCTATTGATAAAAAGACATGGGACTACCTGTGAGTAAGAAATGTTGCTTTGGTTAGAAATTCAATCACACTTTTCTACACTCAACAACCGAGAGGAAATGAAGCATCAGGACTAGTGCTTCAAATCAAACAGGTTTTGTGACAAGGCTGCCATCTAGAGGTGGAAAAACTCTCAAACCCCCGGATCAACCATGTTGATCTAAACCCCAGCCTCCCGCTCGTGATGTCAACATCTTTACCACTTGGCCAAGAGGGTATTCCCTATCAACCCGTGTCAACTGATGGTTATTCAACGTTACGGTTGCAGATTCTTTGTAGTGACTGCACCAAAAAGAGAGTCAGACAGAGATAGAGAGACAGAGAGAGCGAGAGAGAGATAGAAAGAGAGAAAACGTGTTAGAGAGAGAGCGACACAGAATTGTCATACCCTCAACTCTGATGTAAATGTAAGAAGTTAGAGCTTGGCTCACGTATAGACAGCAGACGAGACTAGACTATTCACTACTGTTTAATATTCTCTTCTATGCAAGCCTGGATATTGAGAAGTTACAGAGAGGAGACAGGGATTATACCTAGCCCATTGCCCCCTCCCCCAACCACAGCTATTGTGCTGCCTCTCCTTTGTAATTACAACAGGAAATGACTCTGGGAGAAAACAGCGTTCAAGCACCAGCTGGCTGACTGACTCCACACTCCACTCACACATTTCAATCTACCAGTAACAGTTTAGTTAGTCACTGCCATAACCAGGGCCTAAAATGAAGACCCACCAAATGCGGGTATATTTTTGCCACTGGCGGGTAAGAATGTCTAATTCACCAGCCACGTTGGCGGGTGGTCAGACTCAGGGCTTAACAGTGCGAGCATTTCATAAAAAGTCAATATCAACATTTCTGGGATTTTTTATTTCAGCTCATGAAACATGGGACCAACACTTTACATGTTGTGTTGATATTTTTGTTCAGTATTCTAAGGTTAGATTTTATCCTTGGCTTTCTTGGCTATTTACATCGTTTTGTTTACAAGTTAGGTTGTTTTTAAATGTTTGAGTTTGCTTCCACTGCTATCGAAGAGATGTCGTCGGCCTCAACTAGTCAAGATTCTCAAAGGCACAGTGACCACTCGAGTGGCCCTGTTACCACGTTGTCGTGACGTGACTATCATTAATCTGATGACTATTATTTATTGAATCAAACTAACTATGTTTAATTGTTAATCAATTAAATTAATCATGTAACAATTAACTCATTAGGAATTTGGGGCACCATGGGAAAAGTTGTTTAACAAGTTACTATCTCCCGACTTAAACTCTAAAGATATCTGTATATCTCTTATATCAATAATAGTCCATTATTAATTATTACCTCAGTCTTATTCTGAATGTCGCATAATCCGTGAACCCGCAAGAACACTAGCCCTTTTGAATATTCAGTACTACACAAATGTATTTATTTACTAACTAACTAACAACACAATACAATACACACTTTCATGAGATAAAAGTCCCTAGTGGACTGACACGATATGACGGCTTGTTTCACAATGGAAGGGCGGTGGGGAAAGATACATTTGAAAACTACGGTCAGAGTAACCAGAATACTTAGCCCCCTAACCACCGCTCATTCAGATTAGAAATGCAATATATATTTACGCATAGACGTCTTTCTCTGTCGTCTCTGTTGAAGCCAATCGATCCGTCTATGGGTAGTGGCTCAATACAAGGTTCTGGTTGTCTACCAGAGGTCACAATGTCTTTCTTAGTTGTAGAGTTTCTCTGGTCTTGGAGTGTTCGTTAGAAAAGATAGTTCAGACGTACCAACAGTTTTATCAGTGAGGATTGTCTTCCTTCCTCGTGTCTTTAGTCAAAGTTCTAGGACCACTTTTTCATGCACAGCTGCAGACTGTGAATGTTCTGGTCTAGTCTACCTTCTTCACTTGTGTTGAGAGTTTGTAAATATTTCGTAAAGTTCAGCTCGCGCTGTATGTCGGCTGGTCTGTAGAGTTTAAACCATTTTCAGCTGTGTAGCCACTGCTCCACGCAGACTGGCATCAGTACAACGTTTCTAACCATTTCAATGTGTAGCCACCTCTATACGCTTTCTAGTCTGTATGTTAATTCTTAGCGAGTCCTTTAAAGCACTCTGGCCACAGGGACATTCTGAACTCTGAGCTCACTTGGGCGTGGCTACAGACTGGGCACAAGTTTATATAAAAAAAACGAATTTAGAAGGCTAAAATCACATTGCTGTCTTCACAAAAGTATCATCATATTTAATAATATCATTATTACAACATTTAGATGTAAACCTGATACATAGAAAGTGTACACTTTGAGTTACCATTACCTTGATATACCATCATTAATGACATCACAAAATAATAAACAATGTGACATGATTATTATTTAAGTCCCCACCAACCATTCCAAACATTTGGATTTCATAAATAATGTTCCAATATCTAATCTTTGGATTTTAGAGTTTTTAGGTTGGCCACACTCTCTGTAACAAAGGAGTTTCAGTCCTCCAATACTGCGGTGCAAGAAAGAGAAAGTTTCTGCAAAGTGTTTATGGTCGGCTGTTAACTTCTTATGGATGGGGGGCAGTATTGAGTAGCTTGGATGAATAAGGTGCCCAGAGTAAACTGCCTGCTACTCAGGCTCAGAAGATATGCATATTATTTGTAGATTTGGATAGGAAGCACTCTGAAGTTTCTAAAACTGAGAAAAAAATCCAACCAGGAAGTGGGAAATCTGAGGTTTGTAGGTTTTCAAGTCTTTGCCTATCCAATATACAGTGGAAATTTGGTCCGATTGCACTTCCTAAGGCTTCCACTAGATGTCAACAGTCTTTTGAACCATGTTTCAGGCTTCTACTGTGAAGGGGGGGAGAATAAGAGCTGTTTGAGTCAGGTGTCTGGCAGAATGCCATAAGTTCAGTCTCACGCATGCCCATGAGATTTAGCTGCGTTCCTTTTCCTTTCTAAAGACAAAGGAATTGTCCGGTTGGAATATTATTGACGATGTATGTTAAAAACCTCCCAAAGATTGATTCTATACATCGTTTGACATGTTTCTACAAACTGTAATACAACTTATTTGACTTTTCGTCTGTACTAAGTGTGCCTGCATTCTGATGAAGATCACCAAAGGTAAGTGAATATTTATAATGCTATTTCTGGCTTCTGTTGACTCCACAACATGGCGGGTATCTGTATGGCTGGTTTCTGTGTCTGAGCGCTGTACTCAGATTATTGCATGGTGTGCTTTTTCCGTAAAGCTCTTTTGAAATATGACACAGCGGTTGCATTAAGGAGAAGCATATCTTTAATTCCACATATAACACTTGTATTTTCATCAACATTTATGATGAGTCTTTCTGTAAATTGACGTGGCTCTCTGCAAAATCACTGGTTGTTTTGGAAGCAAAACATTACTGAACATAACACGCCAATGTAAACTGAGATTTTTGGATATAAATATGAACTTTATGGCACAAAACATACATGTATTGTGTAACACGAAGTCCTATGAGTGTCATCTGATGAAGATCAAAGGTTAGTGATGAATTTTATCTCCATTTCTGCTTTTTGTGATTCCTCTCTTTGGCTGGAAAATGGCTGTGTTTTTCTGTGACTAGGTGCTGACCTCAGATAATCGCAATGTATGCTTTCGCTGTAAAGCCTTTTTGAAATCAGACACTGTGGTGGGATTAACAACAAGTTTATCTTTAAAATGGTGTATAATACTTGTATGTTTGAGGACTTTTAATTATGAGATTTCTGTTGTTTGAATTTGGTGCCCTGCACTTTCACTGGCTGTTGTCAAATCAAACCCGTTAACGGGATTTCATCCGTAAGAAGTTAAGTCATAAAACCAACCCCCCCCTATCTGTCAGCCATGTGCCAAGCTGATATGGCACCTTTGATCCTCATCAAGGAGAGAGAGTCATGACAACGGTAATGTTAAATGGGCAGCTGAACATTGTCGTCTCATTTGTGATATTTTGGTTAAAAGTGTGTGACTCTCGTTTCAGGAAACTAGGCGTATGACGCACGTCACTACTTCGCAGGAGCAGCATTTAAAGGTAAATATTTATATTTAGAAATGCCTTCTGGAATATGTGAACTTCATGTGCCTTAATAACAAACTTGTATTCCATCCATAAATACTAATAAACATTTTAAATTACAAGCCTAGTTGGTTCAGCCAGGGAAAAAAAACAGGAACCTTCCCACTAGCCATGATTGGCTGAGATAATGTATGGTCTGGACATTCCGGGAGATGAGTTTGGATTGAACTGAGATGTAAGCGTGCTTCTGTCTATTACGTGAGCTGTTCAGTATGTGTTGACAGCCCTTTCTACCTTGCCGTTTTTGAAAGATATAACGTTAGCCATCGAGAACTACAAACGTTTTGCTACTTTTCTCAACAACATTTGATGCCCTGAATTTAGCAGGTGCTATCGACAGAGCAGTAGGATAAAGTGATGGGCTACTTTCTGCACACGCCACGGTCAGTGTGAACCGGAGTGACTTGACACAAAGCTGGCCAAACAAGATGTAGCTACAAACAAAATGGAGTTAAATGGTTCCAGTCTGCAGTGAAGCGTTCATCCATGTATACGAGTAAGAGTACATGTCTAGACAATAGTGACACATCCACTTAGCTAGATGTGGGTGAGGGGTGGTTATAGCATTTCCTCCACATGAAGGAAACACAAGTTTGTCAGGTAAGCATCATCTAATAACGATCAAATATTTATAAAATATTTTTTATCTGGACACACTGTTTTTGATATCCCTACTATGCAAGTACTATCGCTGCACCGTTTACACCTTCTGTATCCTGTGCATGTGACAAATAAACATAGATTTAATTTGATACAGCGTGTTTACCACATGGCCTCACATGTGAATCCTTAAAGAGATGGTTGGGGCTAAGGCTTAAGCGGGTGTGAACGATGCTGAATGGGTGTAGACAAAGAAGAGCTCTCCAGTAGGTTTACCAAAACATTCAAGGGCCATTTTCTCAAAATGTGGGGTTACAAGTTTATCAACATTCATTCAATGGCCATTTTCTCAAAAGTGGGGTTACAAGTTTATCAACTTTCAAAGCAAAATTACTTTCCCATTGTTCCTCAACTGCAGTGTATGATATACAATTTTCTAGCTCTGAGTCTCTACTTGTATCCAATGTAAAAAACACAATTTCAAATATCACATTACTTCTTACTAGTTTTTTGTGTGTAATTAATGAGAAAATATTTTGGCTGGTAAAAAAACTGGAGTGGCCCCTGGATTATTGTATCTACCTGCTACAGTGGCTGGTAGACCAAAAATGTAGTTTTAGGTCCTTGCCATAACACTTAACAAGTCTTAAATAGCAACCTATTACATATATAGTGCACTATTTTTAACCATGTCCCTGGCAGCTTATTCCCTATATAAGTGCACTACTTTTGACCAGAGCCCATTGGGTCCACTATACAGGGAATAGGCTGGGTGCCATTTGGGAAGCATCCTTAGGGTCTAGGCAATTCAGCACTAAACTACAGAGATGTATTTATTTTATTTAACTAGCAAGTCAGTTAAGAACAAATGATTATTTACAATGATGGCCTACCCCGGCCAAACCCAGACAGCGCTGGGAAAATTGTATGCCGCTCTATGGGACTTCCAATCACAGCCGGATGTGATACAGGCTGGATTCGAACTGGGGACTGTAGTGACGCCTCTTGCACTGAGATGCAGTGCTTTAGACCACTGCGCCACTCCAGAGCGAGTGTCTCCTTTCCACCCCATATTCATTGGAAGGTCCCTGTGTTTAGGTTGTCACATGACCTGGATTTAAACTTTATTTTAAGCCTTTCCCGAAATTAGAATTAGACCAAAAATAAAAGCAATCGTCATGAAAAGAAAATGAGACTGTTTGGTGAAAAATCTCTATAAATAAAGGTTAAACTCCAGGTCATGTGACATGATTAACCAAAACACAGGGCCTAAATAATAGGCTTCATATGGCTAATCATACTTATTGTACATATATCACCCTCGTCCCTGTGTGGGAGTGTTCTACCATGCCTAAAGCAGTACAATAGTCCCCCCACAGTTTACTGCAGTCCAGGCCACAGAAGACATGGTCATTATTAAGACTATTATGGAGGGTATAATAGGTGAAAATGGCAATAGGAGAGGTTGGTGCTATTACCACTTTTAATCAGGGTCCTCCCTCTGCTACTCTTTAGTCTATTGCATAGTAAGACACATATGATAGCAACAAAAAAAAAAGATTTATCACTTCATTCTAAGGAGTGTGCTAGTGTGGATATTGGGACAGGGCCCTGTAGTCTCCCCTTATTGCTTCATTCTAAGTAGTGTGCTAGTGTGGATATTGGGACAGAGCCCTGTAGTCACAGAGCCTCACCTTGATTCCCACATAGTCAACGGGGATGATGGGGTTCTCCAGAGAAGGTAGAGCAGCCTCATCCTGGGGTTCACCCACCATGACCCGTGTAGCCACACTAATGAAGTCCACACCGATGGTCTTAGATACGAAGGGGAAGGAGCGTGATGCTCGCAGGTTACACTCTATCACCTGGAGGGGAGGAACGCACACACACATTTTCATTCTAAACCAGTACAGTTGGAGGAGGATGGGCCGAGCTACTATTACCATTAAGCACTTAGTGGCAACTGTAAAAAAGGCCCAATTTCATTGATTAATTGAATGATGTGTCCTAACTATTTCCACACATCAAGCTTTGATTATTTGAATCAACTGTGTAATGCTAGGGTAAAACCCAAAATGTGCACCCAGCGGGGGCCCCAGTATTTTGGGAAAAACTGCTATAGTGTGCTGTGAAAAGAGTCACCTCTTGCCTTAAATTTGATTTGTGTTGCTTTTACATGTTTATCGAATGCCTAAAATAAAACTTCAAGAAAGAAACTATGATCTCAATCTGTGAGTCGCCTAAATCCAAACAGTGTAAAAAAATAAAATACATAAATAAATCATTTTTGGGATGGGAAAAACGCTTTCAGTGTAAACCAAATACAGTGCATTCAGAAAGTATTCAGCCTTATTCTAATTGATTAAATAAATACAAATCTACACACAATACCCAATAATGACAAAGCAGAAACAGGTTTTTAGAAAAAATAATGGACCTATTTATTTTTTATAATATAATCTCTGATAACCAAAATAAAAGCTAGACAGACAAGGATAATTGAAAACCCATAAAGCAATGGAATTTGTGGTTAAGAGCAGTTAAGAGTGTTGGGGCAATAACCGAAACATTGCTGGTTCAAATTCTCAAGCCAACTAGGTAAAAACATCTGTCGATGTGCCCTTGAGCGAGGCACTAATTGCTCCTGTAAGTCGCTCTGGATAAGGGTGTCTGCTAAATTACTATTATTTTTATGTTGAACACCAGTTTTAATTTTGTTATTATATTTGAGCAAAATAACACATTAGCCATGTCAAAACGCACAGAATTGCAGGAAACTAGCTTAAAACTTCAAAGTTCTCTCAGCTCCATGGCAACTAACAGGAAATGTGCTTCAAAACTACAACAAAAATGTGTAGATTTGCAGGAAATGTGGTTTAAACTGATAAAAATTCTCAGCTCCATGGTGAAGTGTGTAAATTGCAGGAAATTGGCTTAAAAATGCAACAAACAAAAATCTACATTAGCAGGACGAAACTTCTAAAATGTTCTCTAAAATTGCCTCAATGCCTCTGCCACGCCAACCACCGAAGGCACATTTGATCAAGAATACAGACACATTTGACAAATGAAATTGAAGAACAGTATTCATAATGAAATCTACATGAGTCTTCAAAAATGATTCACACCCATTAGATGGCAAAAAAAAAACGTTTTAAAAAAGCAGACATTGAATATGGTTTGATCATGGTGAAGTTACAAATTACCCTTTGGATTGTGCATCAATACACCCAGTCACTACAAAGACAAAGGTTTACTTCCTAACTCAGTTGCCAGAGAGGAAGGAAACCGCTCAGGGATTTAACCATGAGGCTTAAGGTGACTTTAAAACAGTTACAAAGTTCAATGGCTGTGAGAGGAGAAAACTGAGGATGGATCAACCACGTTTCGAGTTACTCCACAATACTAACCTAAATGACAGAGTGAAAAGAAGGAAGCCTGTACAGAATACAAATATTCCAAAACATGCATCCTGTTTGCAATAAGGCAAAAAAATCTGTCAGAGAAATGCACTTTATGTCCTGAATACAAAGCCTTATGTTTGGTCCAAATCAAACCCCTCCATATTTTCAAGCATGGTGGTCCTGCATCATTTTATGGGTATGCTTGTCATCGGCAAGACGTAGGGAGTTTTTTAAGGTTAAAAAGAAACAGAATAGAGCTAAGTACAGGCAAAATTCTAGAGGAAAACCTGATTCAGTCTGCTTTCAACAGACACTGGGAGATAAATTCACCTTTCAGCAGGACAATAACCTAAAACACAAGGCCAAATATACACTGGAGTTGCTTACCAAGATGACATTGAATGTTCCTGAGTGGCCTAGTCACAGTTGTATTTATTTTTTCCCCCTTTTTCTCCCCAATTTCGTGGTATCCAATTGTTTTAGTAGCTACTATCTTGTCTCATCGCTACAACTCCCATATGGGCTCGGGAGAGACGAAGGTTGAAAGTCATGTGTCCTCCGGTTAGCACGCACTACGCCAGGCCCGCCACAGGAGTCGCTGGTGCACGATAAGTCAAGGATATCCCTACCGGCCAAGCCCTCCCTAACCCAGACGATGCTGGGCCAATTGTGCGTCTCTGGTGGCACAGCTGGCGCTGCAGTACAGCGCCCTTAACCACTGTGCCACCCGGGAGGCCTAGTTACAGTTTTGACTTAAATCGGTTTGAAAATCCATGGCAAGACTTGAAAATGGATGTCTGACACTGATCAACAATCAACTTGACAGAGCTTGAAGAATTTTTAAAAGAAAAATGTGCAAATATTGTACAATCCAGGTATGCAAAGCTCTTAACAGAACAGACTTACCCAGAAAGATCGCTGCCAAAGGTGATTCTAACATGTATTGACTGAGGGGTGTGAATACCTACGTAAATGACATAATTCTGTATTTCATTTTCATTAAATTATCAAACATTTCTAAAAACATGTTTTAACTTTGTCATTACTGGGTATTGTGTGTAGATGGCTGAGAATTCAGGCTGTTAACAACAAAATGTGGATTAAGTCATAGTATTCATACCCTTTCTGAAGGCACTGTATCCATCTGTTCATCTTTGGAATTCACTGTGACCACACCACACCGAGATTCTGTATTTCAATTCATGACCAAATTGCTACTCTTTTTTTTTTTTAACGACTGTGAAAACGTCAAGTGATCATTTATAGCTTTCTCTAACATATTCTGTCAGGCGTCACACACACACACACACACACACACACACACACACACACACACACACACACACACACACACACACACACACACACACACACACACACACACACACACACACACACACACACACACACACACACACACACACACACACACACACACACACACACACTTACCATGACATCGTTGCCTTTCACTAGGAACTGAGTATTGAATGGACCAGAGATCTCAAACGCCTTAGCAATTTTCCGTGTGGCACTCTTCACCTGAGAGTAATGGAGGACAAATACTAAATATGAAGCTTCCATCAAAGACGAACCTATAACTCAGTATAAATTATTTACATATTCACAGCCTGGGCAATGGATTACAGTAGTGAAAAATCAATATAAACCACAGCCTAATAATGAATTCCCTGTCAGGAGTCAGTGATCCTAAACATAGGCAGGCCAACAGACTAACAGTCTAACAAATAAAATGTGGAAACTTTTCCTGAGTTTTGAGTGAGTCAGCCCCTAGTAGGTGGGTAAAAAAAACAGCATGATACACACACACACACACACTGACCTTCTCTAGGGCCCCCTGGCTGATGCTCTGGGTAGGTAGCATGAGTGTGGCATCTCCAGAGTGGACCCCAGCATCCTCCACATGCTCTGTTATAGCATGGCACAGCACCTGAGAAGAGGTTATAACTAGTGCTGAGTGATTAACATAAATTATAATTTTCCATTTTTTAAACAACTAATTGATCAACGTTGGATCAATAATTTGAACATTCGATTTTGTTCTGGGGGGGGGGGTTTCTGTGAGATCAATGCAGTTTCTCTAGACAGAACTCAGATCAAGCCCGAACTGTGCAATGTAATAGAGAGTTGTAGTTTCCAACAGGCCAATATTCTACATAGTTTAGCACAAAAAAATGTGGTAATTAACTGCAATCCATTGCGCACTTACTTGTCCGGTCTATGTGGGGCAGTCACAGAGAGGGTGGGTTTCCACTAGTTAGGCATCAGGTTAGCAGTGTGGTTAAGATTAGGGTTAGGTTTAAAATCACATTTTAAGAAGATAAATTGTAGAAATATGCAGGCTTTATGACTATGTGGTAACTAGTGACAAGCAAGAGGGAGGTATCTTTACTTGAAAATACATGAAGTCGTACATGTATAACTAATGTATAAATGTATGCAGGCATGACTAAGTCGCTTTGGATAAAAGTGAATGTTAAATGGCATATATTATAAAAGTATGCCCTATTTACTTTGAAGAACTGCTAAAAATAGGGATTTTGTCAGACAGCAATGGCAGCAAAACTATAGAGATGAGAAGATGACTTTGAATTAAATAATACATTCATCAAATAAAACAAATGTAATATATTATAGACAACTTACATATTTGATTAAAGTAAATAAAATAAATGATGGTTAACAAGTGATAAGCAGTAATGGGCAGTCACTACCATAATGAGTCGTATTAAGTGTTTTAGTCTGTGTTGTTTCAGCCACAAGAGCATTGGTGAGTTTGGGCGATTAGGACTGGCTCGCAGTCTGCTTTTTCATGAAGCTCTGAACGAACAGTTATTGTGCTGACATTGCTTCCAGAATAGGGCTGTGGCGGTCACAAAATTTTGTCAGCTGGTGCTTGTCAAGCACATAACTGTCGGTCTCACGGTAATTGACTGTTAATTAACATAAACATATTTAGCATCTCCTGGCTTCCACACATAGCTACAAGCCATTTTAAAAAGATTAATAAATCCATGTAATATAGCCTACACCTACACAATAAATCCATTATTTATTTTAGACAGGTCTAAAGAAGCATGATATGAAGAAATTGTAGTTTATTTCAGAAGAAAAGAATAGCATACACGAGCTGTCCTTATGTAGGTTCTGATGTGGCTGTGCCAAATGGCTGTGGGCTACACTAATTCATTTAGCAGACAACATTTGCTTAGAATTCCGTGGCATTATTTTATAGTATGAAGAATACAATTGAACAAAGCTGAATAAAATAAAGGAATAAAATAAAAGGATATTTTTTCCAAATGATTTGAAGGAGTGCGGACACGTGGCTATTCCACGTGGCTATTCTGTGTTGAGTGGTTAACAAAGAAATAGGTTCTCCTTTATGCTTAATTTAGAGTTATTAATGCAAACTTTACTTGTTCTACAAATGTTGGGCTATATGTTTTGAATTTTAATACATTGTAAGGCTGCATGATGAGACTAATATGGATTTGAAAAACGTCACTTGAAAGGCATGAGCTCTGCTGTACGTAGGCTGTACACACTACAATAGTCTCTCATTCACAATTTGACAAGCACTTGATAATGTCTCGAATTTCCCAGCGGCATACCCTTTATGGCCGTAATGCACCCAATAAAAATTATCCATGCCTTTTGCGGCCCGGGGTGCTGCGTTGTGCCCTTCTCCCTGAGTGTGCTGCGCAACCCGAATCGCCTCTCATTCACATGGCTCTCAGTCACGTGATTGGGTCTTTCTTACAGAATACAAGTGAAAACATACACATCGGGGACAAAATTGCGTGTGTCCTTATCCAATTCCAAGGTGCATATTGAAGATATTGGAAGAACTGACCACATTTACTTTGTCAGGCAACAAGATGAGTAGGCCTAATGAACAGCAAAAGCACTAGCCTATGTCAATCTATTATCCCCCCATAGTACAAAAGTCAACCTATTCTGTGTGATAAATAAATATTCCAAACATAGTCTGGGATAGTAGTGGGATGCGATAGATCCCAAATTATTTCAACCACTAGCAATGTGCACATGGTAGTAGGCTATAAGCGCAAATGTTCAAGTGTTATGGTGAAGATGATCTCTCCCAAACTTGAAACTCACAGACTGCTTACATATGCCAGTTAGGCTCTACGCCCATTGTAAAAATGGATAAATGTGATTCATTTTAAGAAGATATTTGGCCACTTTAGTTGTGATACAATCCCATATAAAACATATAGGCCCATGGTCTGGCTACAAGAGGTGTGCGACTATGATTAGAAAAAGTAGCGACTATGATTTAAAAAAAAGAAGCATTGCTTCTTATGCTGGTCATCATTCACAAGTGATAATATATCAAGTGATAGGCTAATATTGTCACCCATCAGACTATTCTTGATTTAATCTTATCTTAACATATACTAAATAATATATATGTGTGACATTTGTTTTGATTTAGAATGGACCGTTATCATGCATCTGTATCGAAACAGGGGCAGCCGGAGAAAATAGATAGGAATGGAGGACGCTTTCCCTGTGGTTTATTTTCATGCCAGCCAGGTAGGTTATACTCCCGTTGTAAAGCTAACAATGTGCTTAACATTAGGAAAGTTGAGAAATAAGTATAGTAAGCCTAGCCTATAGAAAGCTGATGGGATCCTCATATTTTTATTAGCGGCCATCACTGCAATTTTCTCCCGCAATTGCATAGCCTATAGAAATGTTGTGCAACATGAGCTCATGGGCTCTCATGAAGTGTTTGATTCGATTTTCTAATACATTTGCATGGATGTCAGAGTGATTAGAAGGACAATAGAGTGCTGAGTACCAGGCAGTTAGCAAGTTTGGTAGGCTACTAATGACCAGCAGCAGCAAGAGAGCTTGGAGAAGCCTAATTACCGTGACAAAACGGTAATGTGGAATTTGACTGCGTTCATGACTCGTGACTGCTGGTGGCAGTAATACGGTCACCGCAACAGCCCTATTACAGAGGCAGTTTGGAACTAGGTAGTGAGTGTTGCAACCGAGGACAGACCATTTTTAAGCGCTTCAGCACTCTGTGGTCCCTTTCTGTGAGCTTGTGTGGCCTACCGTTGTTGGTCCTAGACGTTTCTACTTCACAATAACAGTACTTACAGTTGACCAGGGCAACTCTAGCAGGGCAAATATTTGACAAACTGACTTGTTGGAAAGGTGGCATCCTATGACGGTGCCATATTGAAAGTCACAGAGTTCTTCAGTAATAGCTGAATCCACTAATTTGAAGGGGTGTCCACATACATACACTATATATGCAAAAGTAACACTATTATTTCAAGTCATCACGATAAGCAGCCATTTTCACACAAAAGTGTATAAAGGAATTCATCAATAGATAAACTATATAATTGATAGCAGGTAATACGTCAATATAAAACCTTAAATGGATGAATTGCTGAAAGGGCTCTGGTCAAAGGTAGTGGACTATAATCGGGAGCCATTTGGTACATAACACTTAACTCTCCCACCCCTTCCCCTTCCCACCAATCAAAAGGGAGTAGTGTTTCAATGAACTGCGTTGTCGTTAGTACATATTAAACCCCCGATAATTGCAGCACTCATTAGCAACACACTAATTGATGAACACACACAATCCTGGAGGAACACACACTCTTGATAAAGCCTGTAGTTAATATGGTGGAATGCATATGAAGAGCACACGCGTGCATGCACACACACACTGAATAATGAGCCATATTTGGCATTCAGTCAATGGATGGATCTGTAATGTGGGAGGAAAAAGAGAAGACAGACAAATACAGAATATAAGGAAACCAGATATAATCTTTATAGCAGATTGAGAAATCCTTTGATACAGTATGCCTAGAATCTGTTTATGAGTGCCTTGATTTTTTAACTTTGGAGAATCTCTCATAAGATGGGTAAAGGTAATGTACAACAACCCTTTATGTAAAATAAAAAACGGATACTTCTCTGAAAGTTTTGAGCTGTCAAGAGGTGTAAAACAAGGTTGCCCTTTATCACCATACCTATTTATTATGGCCTTTGAAGTGTTAGCGATAAAAGTCTGATGATAACATTAAGGGACTAAATGATTCAAGTTATCTTGAGTCCTTCAACCTTGAAGGGCCTTATTGAGGACATGGCGAATTTATCAAATTTATCAGGGTTAAAAGCTAACTATGGTAAGTGTACTATATTACAGATTGGGTCTCTCTCTAAACACGGGACTTGTTATAGTCCTGTACCCCTTCAAACATTCAACCTCCAGCTGTGTACCCCCTCCAGCACCAGGGTCAGCGCACTGTCAAATGTTGTTTTTTGCCATCATTGTAAGCCTGCCACACACACACACACACAATACGATACATTTATTAAACAGAAGAATGAGTGTGAGTTTTTGTCACAACCCGGCTCAGGGGAAGTGACAAAGATCTCTTATAGGACCAGGGCACAAATAATAATAATCAATCATTTTGCTCTTTATTTAACCATCTTACATATAAAACCTTATTTGTTCATTGAAAATGGTGAATAACTCACCACAGGTTAATGAGAAGGATGTGCTTGAAAGGATGTACATAACTCTGCAATGTTGGGTTGTATTGGAGAGTCTCACTCTTAAATCATTTTCCACACACAGTCTGTGCCTGTATTTAGTTTTCATGCTAGAGAATCCACTCTCACATAGGTACGTGGTTGCAAAGGGCATCAGTGTCTTAACAGCACGATTTGCCAAGGCAGGATACTCTGAGCGCAGCCCAATCAAGAAATCTGGCAGTGGCTTCTGATTAAATAAAATTTTCACAGAACTGCTTGTTGCAACTTAGGTGAGGCTATTCTGTTCAAATATCAGTAAGTGGACTGGAGGCAGGGCATGAAAGGGATAACGAATCCAGTCATTTGTGATTGTTAATGCAGACAAAGAAGAGCTCCAATTTCTTAATCATAGCCTCAATTTTGTCCCGCACATTGAATATAGTTGGAGTCCCTGTAATCCTAGATTCAGATCATTCATGAGAGAAAAAACATCACCCAGATAGGCCAGTCGTGTGAGAAACTCGTCAACATGCAAGTGGTCAGACAAGTGAAAATGATGTTCCCTCGTTAACCAGCGTACTTCTTCTGTATGTTGTAAAAGTGTTACATGGTCGCTGCCCATATAATTGCATAGTGCAGAAAATACACGGGAGTTCAGGGGCCTTGCTTTAACAAAATTAACCATTTTCACTGTAGTGTCCAAAACGTATTTCAAGCGGTCAGACATTCCCTTGGCAGCAAAAGCCTCTCGGTGGATGCTGCAGTGTACCCAAGCGGCATCGGGAGCAACTGCTTGCACTCCACAATGTCTCTCTGTCATGGCTTTTGCGCCATCGGTACAGATACCGACATATCTTGACCACCAAAGTCCATTTGATGTCACAAAGCTGTCCAGTACTTTAAACATATCCTCTCCTGTTGTCCTGGTTTCCAGTGGTTTGCAAAAGAGGATGTCTTCCTTAATTGACCCCCCATAAACGTAACTGACATACAGTGGGGCAAAAAAGTATTTAGTCAGCCACCAATTGTGCAAGTTCTCCCACTTAAAAATATGAGAGAGTTCTGTAATTTTCATCATAGGTACACTTCAACTATGACAGACAAAATGAAAAAAAAAAAATCCAGAATTGTAGGATTCATTGTAGGATTCTTAATTAATTTATTTGCAAATTATGGTGGAAAATAAGTATTTGGTCACCTACAAACAAGCAAGATTTCTGGCTCTCACAGACCTGTAACTTCTTCTTTAAGGGGCTCCTCTGTCCTCCACTCGTTACCTGTATTAATGCCACCTGTTTGAACTTGTTATCAGTATAAAAGACACCTGTCCACAACTAAACGGATGATCTCTGCATGTGTGCTTCCCACCATGAAGCATGGAGGAGGTGGTGTGACGGTATGGGGGAACTTTGCTGGCGACACGGTCTGTGATTTATTTAGAATTCAAGGCACACTTGAGTGCATTTTGGCCCATTCCTCCTGACAGAGCTGGTGTAACTGAGTCAGGTTTGTAGGTCTCTTTGCTCGCACACGCCTTTTCAGTTCTGCCCACAAATACAGGTTTGAGGTTAGGGCTTTGTGATGGCCACTCCAATACATTGACCTTGTTGTCTTTAAGCCATTTTGCCACAACTTTGGAAGTATGCTTGGGGTCATTGTCCATTAGGAAGATCCATTTGCGACCAAGCTTTATCTTCCTGACTGATGTCTTGAGATGCTGCCTCAATATATCCACAATTTTCCTCCCTCATGATGCCATCTATTTTGTGAAGTGCAACATGATGCTGCCACCCCCGTGCTTCATGGTTGGGATGGTGTTCTTCGTGCTTGCAAGCCTCCCCCTTTTTCCTCCAAACAAAATGGTTATTATGGCCAAAAAAATTATTTTTTGTTTCATCAGACCAGAGGACATTTTCCAAAAGTACCATCTTTGTCCCCATGTGCAGTTGCAAACCGTAGTCTGGCTTTTTTATGGCAGTTTTGGAGAAGTGGCTTCTTCCTTGCTGAGCGGCTTTTCAGGTTATGTCGATATAGGCCGCATTTAACTGTGGATATAGATTATTGTACCGGTTTCCTCCAGCATCTTCACAAGGTCCTTTGCTGTTGTCCTGGGACTGATTTGCTCACCAAAGTAAATTCACCTCTAGGAGACAGAACGCATCTCCTCCTAGCTCCCAATGATGAACCAGATTTGTGGAGGTCTACAATTGTTTTTCTGAGGTCTTGGCTGATTCTTTTGATTTTCCCATGATGTCAAGCAAAGAGGCACTGAGTTTGAAGGGAGGCCTTGAAATACATCCACAAGTACACCTCCAATTGACTCAAATGATGTCAATTAGCCAATCCAAAGCTTCTAAAGCCATGACACAATTGTCTGGAATTTTCCAAGCTGTTTAAAAGGCACAGTCAACTTAGTGTATGTAAACTTCTGACCCACTGGAATTGTGATACAGTGAATTCTAAGTGAAATAATCTGTAAACAATCGTTGGAAAAATTACTTGTGTTGTGCACAAAGTAGATGTCCTAACTGACTTGCAAAAACTATACTTTGTTAACAAGAAATTTGTGGAGTGGTTGAAAAATGAGTTTTAATGACTCCAACCTAAGTGTATATAAACTTCTGACTTCTACTGTATGTGGGAACTCCATCAAGACTGTTGGAAAAGCATTCCTCAAGAAGTTGGTTGAGAGAATGTGAAGAGTGTGCAAAGCTGTCATCAAGGCAAAGGGTGGCACTTTGAAGATTTAAAATATATAGTTAAATTTTTTAACACTTGTTTGGTTACTGCATGATTCCATACGTGTTATTTTATAGTTTTGATGTCTTCCCTATTATTCTACAATGTAGAGAATATTCAAAATAAAGAAAAACCCTTGAATGAGCAGGTTTTTCCAAACTTTTGACTGGTAATGTATATTGAATGTTAATGTTTTACACCAGGTCCTCCAACCAGAGGAAGGGGTGGTAGAGTAAAAAAAGTGGGATCAGAAATTATGCAAGTAATGTTGTTTGATGGACTCATCTGTAAGCTAGTTTTTGTCTAAAAGAGACAGACTGAAACAAAGAGGGATATATACAAAAGAGAAAAAAAGGGAGAGGAGGAGAAGAAGAAGATTACCATGTATATAGAACATATGACTACTCTTTCCTTGATAGTTGTTAGGATTTAGGCTACAATCAGAAATCTAAACATGTCCATACAGGGTCTCAATCATATATAAGCACAGCTGAGCGGTCAAAACTTCAGTATTTATTAAATGTATTGCATTGGATCCATCCATGTGTGGCTTTTTTTCTTAATCGTGTTTCAACATTAAAATATTACAATGGCAGATCCAATTTAGACACATGAAACTAAGGGAATAATGATGAGCTCTTCAGGTTGAACTAAGGCTTATATACTCATACCTATCTCCCTGGCACCATGTAAACTTCTTAACCAATCCCTAGCTTTGACATGTCTAATAAGGGCTCTTAAGCGGTTGTTTTCATGATGTCGGAGGTGGAACTGCTTTAGAGCTGTCAAATCCACAAGCGGCTCCTGGCATTATGCCACTGGAATGAACATTGGAATGTGACATGTACTCTACACCTCAATTAGGCTGATAGAAATCCTTATTATTTAGGTTAATTATTTTCTTTACAGAACAAAAATATAAAATCAACATGCAGTGTTGGTTCCATGTTTTAGGAGCTGAAATAAAAGATTACAGAAATGTTCCATTTGCAAAAAAAGCATATTCTCAGAAATGTTGTGCTCAAATTAATTTATATCCCTGTCAGTGAGCATTCCTCCTTTTCCAAGATAATCCATCCACCCGACAGGTGTGGCATATCAAGAAGCTGATTAAACAGCATGATCATTACACAGATGTACCTTGTGCTGTAAACAATAAAAGGCCACTCTAAAATGTAAAGTTTTGTCACAACTCAATGCCATAGAAGTCTCAAGTTGAGCAAGCATGCAATTGGCATGCTGACTGCAGGAATGTCCACCAGAACTGTTGCCAGAGAATTTTACGTTAATTTCTCTACCATAAGCCATTTCCAACATCGTTTTAGAGAATTTGGCAGTTCGTCGAACCAGCCTCACAACCGCAAACCACGTGTAACCACGCCAGCCCAGGACCTCCGCACCCGGCTTATACACCTGCGGGATCGTCTGAGACCAGTCACTCAGACAGCTGATAAAACCTGTGGGTTTGCACAAGAATTTCTGCACAAACTGTCAGAAACCGTCTCAGGGAAGCTCATCTGCGTGCTCGTCGTCCTCACCAGGGTCTTGACCTGACTACAGTTTGGCGTCGTAACCGACATCAAAGGGCAAATGATCACATTCATTGGCCACTGGCACGCTGGAGAAATGGGCTCTTCACGGATTAAGCCAAGGTTTCAAACTGTACTCGGCAGATGGCAGACCGCGTGTACGGCGTCGTGTGCGAGGGTGGGAAGTGGCAGGACACAATGCAAATAGTCTGGGTAGCCATTTGATTAGTTGTTCAGTAGTCTTATGGCTTGGGGGTAAAAGTTGTTGAGAAGCCTTTTGGTCCTAGACTTGGCACTCCGGCACCGCTTTCCATGTGGTAGCCGAGAGAACAGTCTATGACTGGAGTGGCTGGGGTCGTTGACAACTTTTAGGCCTTCTTCTGACACCGTCTGGTGTAGAGATCCTGGATGGCAGGCAGCTTAACCCCAGTGATGTACTGGGCCGTACGCACTACCCTCTGTACTGCTTTGCGGTCAGAACCCGAGCAGTTGCCGTACCAGGCAGTGATGCAACCAGTAAAGATGCTCTCAATGTTGCAGCTGTAGAACCTTTTGAGGATCTGAGGACCCATACCGAATCTTTTCAGTCTCCTGAGGGGGAATAGGTTTTGTCATGCCCTCTTCACAACTGTCTTGGTGTGTTTGGACCATGATAGTTTGTTGGTGATGTGGACACCAAGGAAATTGAAGCTCTCAACCTGCTCCACTACAGCCTTTTTGATGAGAATGGGGGTGGATACTTTGTCCTCCTTATCATGTAGTCCACAATCATCTCCTTTATCTTGATTACGTTGAGCGATAAGTTGTTATCCTGGCACCACCCGGCCAGGTCTCTGACCTCCTCCCTATAGGCTGTCTCGTCGTTGATCAGGCCTACCACTGTTGCGTCTTCTGCAAACTTAATGATGGTGTTGGAGTCGTGCCTGGCCATGCAGTCGTGGGTGAACAGGGAGTACAGGAGGGCATTAAAGTCCCTGGCAACTAGGACTTTTTTCTTATTTCCTTATACAGCTGACTCAGTGTGGTCTTAGCGCCAGCGTCCGTCTGTGGTGGTAAATAAACAGCCATGAAAATAATAGATGAACTCGCTTGGCTGTGGTCTACAGCTTATCATGAGATACTCTACTTCAGGCGAGTAAAATCTAGACTTCCTTAGATTTCCTGCACAAGCTGTCGTTTACAAATGTACACTCCGTCTTACCGGAGTGGGTTGTTAGGTCTAGCCGGTGCAGCGTATATCCCGCTAGCTGAATGTTTTCCATGTCGTCATTCAGCTACGATTTGGTGAAACATAAGATATTACAGTTTTTGATGTCCCGATGGTAGGATATTCGTGATCGTACCTCGTTTAATTTATTGTCCAATACTTTGGCCAGTAATATTGATGTTAAGGGAAGATTTCCCACTCACCATCGGCGAATCCTTACGAGGCTCCCTGACCTGTGTCCTCTATACCTGCGTCTCTTTCTCTTGCCAATGACGGGGATTTCGACCTTGTCGGGTGTCTGAAGTACATCCTGTGCATCTTTGTCTAATCCGAGGTGAGTCACCGCTGTCCTGATATCCAGAAGCTCTTTTTTGCCGTAAGATACAGTGGCAGAAACATTATGTACAAAATAAGTTACAAAAACGGAAAAAAACACATAACAGCACAATCGGTTAGGCGCCTGGAAAACGGCTGCCATTTCTTCCGGCGCCATTGTACATGTTTGATCACCACAATTCGTCAGCACCCAGCAGGTGTTCATGTCAATGTTCGTGTTGGTCTATCTTCCCTCGTACAGTATATGAGTGAGAGAGTGGTCAAATCTAAGGCTTTATTGGATCAAATGTCAATGGAGAACATTATTATGCAGTTTCTTTTAAGAACTGGCCTCAAAATGTTATAAAAAGGTTAATTGACTCCAAAATACTTTTCAGTACTCTTTACACAACCTACAAAACATCCCAGGATTTTTGAAATTTGTTTTCCCCCACCCATCTTTCAATTGAATATATTCCATTTCCACTGTCTGTCTGATGTGTATCTGCCAATCCTCTGTTCCTTTCAAAGCAGCTGTAATATGTTTCCCTGCTGATAGGATGGGATAAATGATCTAGTGTCTACTTAGGTTGCATCCTAAAATAGTGCCCTACCTTTGATGAGTGCCCTAGTAGTGCTCTATGTAGGGAATAGGGTGCCATTTGGAACTTGGCCTCATCAGACTGAGGTAATATAATGGAGGAATAAAATGCTACATTAAAGCAGAGTGGAGTAATGCTCCAGCGTGGCTCAGTTGGTAAGAGCGTGGAGCTAGCAAGTGCAAGGTCGTGAGGTTAAATTCCCCCAGAGGTCACATCCACATACTAAAGACTGAGTCATGAATGTAAGAAGATATAATGAGACAAATGTGAAGGTAAAAGTACAAAACTGCTTTAGTACTAGGATTAGGACATACTATGTTGATGTAGAACTGATTAAATTCATTACAGTCTAAATGTGATGCTAAGTAATATAGCCTGTGAGTGTTTTGCTTGCTGAAGCAAATAATTCACCTTGCCCTTCATTCAGGAAATAAGAGAGGAGAGGAGGGAGGGGGATGAGGAGGAGAGCTCCTATAAAAGCCCCCCACGTGTTCCACCTGCTCCATCATGTGAGGCAGAGAGATCACACATCTAGGTCCTGTATGGCTCACTTGATAAAATGGGTTCAAAGAAGGTCATGGTGTTCAATTCCAGCAGGAATCACATACACATACTGAAAATATGCACATGCACTCACTGTACTGTAAGCAAGTGTCTTCTAAGTAGCATATAGCGCACATAGCATAATGATGTGAGGTGTGTGAGGCATATCAAACTGGCTTACTTTTCCCATCTTGGCCACTGCATCCACCTCCACCTCTCTGGCTCCACGGATGAACTTGGTGATGACCACTGGATGCTCCTGTAGGAAAAATAACATCATCAGATATCTAACTCTCGAATGGCACCTATTCCCTATATAGCGCTCTACTTTCAATCTGGGTCCTTAGGGCTGTCAACAATAGTGCACTATATAGGGAATAGGATTCTATTTTGGATGCACAGTGCAGCAGAGCACACTGCAATTATGTTGGAGTAGGGGGCTGCATCCTGTTTATATTGGGATTCTACAGCAGTCCAGCTCAACTCCCCAGCTTCCTTATACATACTATTATACCAGTTACACGTGTGATTTGTACAGCTAGCCGGATGCGCACGGTGAGTCGAGTAGAGTAGAGCTCAGTAGAGTCTGCTGGGGACAGGACGGCTCATAATAATGGCTGAAACGGAGTGAATGGAATGGCATCAAACACATGGAAACCATATGGTTGATGTATTTGATACTATTCCACTCCAGCCATTATCACAAGCCTGTCCTCCCCAATTAAGGTGCCACCAACCTCCTGTGATAGAGCTCCTCTTGGCGTGGTGAGTGGTATGTGTGTGTGTGTGTGTGTGTGTGTGTGTGTGTGTGTGCTGCCCCTGAGAGACAGGTGTGTGATGCTGTGTTCTGTCAAAAGCCAGGCAGGCCATGTCTATTCAGGTCACAGGCCAGAGGGCTGTTTGTCCTCCTCCTGGCTAGAGAAGTGCTGCTTAGCTGACAGTAAGCAAGGGGAGGTGTACGTGCGTGTTTGTGTGTGCATATGACCAGGACTGGTTTAGTGTGAGCAGCATGACAGGGAGGCCGGCTGCTCTGTCAGCCCCAGGCAAGGGCATGTTGAGGGGCCAGGTGGACCACCAGCACCCAGAGGGAGTGTGTTTGTATGTGTGGCCAGAGAGACAGGTAAACAACAAAATCAGCTCTGCCCCACAGCCAACATACTACACTCATCCATACTGAGAAGGTGCCAGTGAGGGGCACGAGCTGATTGAGCTCAGAGGAACTGTATGTGTGTGTGTACAGTAGGTGAGTAGACATTAGACAAAGGTTGCATCCCAAATTGCAAACTAGTACCTATGTAGTGCACTACTTTTGACCAAGGCCCAATGAGCTGTTTAAAAGTAGTGCACTATATTGGGAATAGGGTGCAATTTGGGACACAAAGAGATAAAACTATCTGTGGTTGGCTAGGGAGAACAAATACATGGAGAAATGAAGTGTAAGCCTTTTTATAAGAGAGGGGGTTATATGTGTGTGTGCATAATGAAGGAATTGTATTTGTAACTCACAGGGTGGGTGAGTCTGAGTGTGCATGTGTTAAAAGGATTTTGTATGTTGAGTAGGAAGAGGATTTCAACTGATTACTTCAAGTAGTGCACCATATAGAGAATAGGGTTCAAGTCGGAACACAGATAATAAAGTTCCCTGGATCACCTGAGACACCTGAGTAGCCTCGTCCAAGAAGCCCCTCATCTCTTCTTCACCGTATGCCACGTTCATTGCTGAGCCACTGAAGAGGAAGAGAGAGCGAAAGAGGAAAATAATTAGAAAAATAACAAGCTCAAATGTTGATATCTCCCAGTTGCATCATTATAATCAAGATGAAGAAAGGTTTTAAACAGCAAAACAAAAAAGCGGAGAAAAAGAAAAAGAAAGATTTAGGTCAGCAAACACTCCAGGCTCTACAGAATGAGTTTGCTTTCTGAGCTGAGTCATTAAAAAATAAGTATTCGGGGTATTTATGTTTTTCTCCCTTCTTCTTTTGGCCAGCTAGTTGGGCATCCACATGCTCCTGAACGTAGCTAGAGGGAGAGTGGATAGTCTCTGTCCCAAATGGCACCCTATTCCTAACATAGGCTCTGTTCAAAAGTAGTGCACTATGGGTTTCACTATAGGTCATAAGTATATGAATATAGTCAAAAGTAATGCACTATAAACAGAATATGGTGCTATTTGGCACACAGGCATAGACTAGAGGGACAGGGGAGGGTCAGGCTAAGTCACAACTCCTACCTCCTTTGGCCTGACTGCTACAAGGCACACATATGGCCAAACAGCCAGGCACCACACCTGTCTTTAAAAAGCCATGGACATTATACGGGGTTCAAGGAAAAAATATTCCTCTGTGACTCAGTTGGTTGCAGCTCCAGGATTGTTGGTCTGAATACCGCTGGGACCACCACCCATATGAAAATGCATGCACGCATGACTGTAATCGCTTTGGACAAAATCATTGGCTAAATGGACATATCACCATCATTGGCTTAGTGACTTCATTCTTTGAATAACAACATACTCAAACAATCAAAGGATATCTAGTGTGAGTGGCTGAACTGCATTTAGAGATCAATCATCTTCCAAGCTAATCATAATTAGTAATGGTCTGATGAGAGGTAGGCCCAAACACACTATGCACAATGACATAATAGAGAAAGACAGACAGATGGACAGCCAGGCAGTCAGGCAGGAGAGGAGAAAGGGAAGAGGAAGGGAGGTGAGGGGAGAGGTTCATTCTCCATGTACACAAACCAATAAGGTAATACAGTTAACAGGGTGGTGCTTCCAGTTCCTACAAGACCATAGACAGCCATTGGGGACCAGAGATTCCTAATCACTCCATCATGGATTACTGTTTGCAAACTAAAACAAGAAGCAGCAGTCTAACAGCCTAACCCACCTGTCTGATGCTGCTCTTCTCCTAAGCATGCAAGCTGGGGGGGGGTTGTGTGTGTGTGTGTGTGTGTGTGTGTGTGTGTGTGTGTGTGTGTGTGTGTGTGTGTGTGTGTGTGTGTGTGTGTGTGTGTGTGTGTGTGTGTGTGTGTGTGTGTGTGTGTGTGTGTGTGTGTGTGTGTGTGTGTGTGTGTGTGTGTGTGTGTGCTGTGTTGACTCGAGTACCAAAATTAGCCACCCAATATGCTTTCAATACACTTTCAAAACCAACGCTGTTGCTTGATTATGTGCAAATTAGCAATCCAGACCTCCCCAATACCAGCACCGCGTTAACACACACACACTGTAATAAGTTTTGTTGTGTTCTTCTCAGGATGTAGGCTATCTTTTCATTCTGGTAATTGAGTAGCATCGCAGTGGTAGCCGTGACAAAATTGTAAAGGCTAAATTGAGCCTCTGCTTTAGCTAATCAGTCTCTTGCTGTTTTTTATACCCTCCCTTCCATATTTCATTTTGCGTTTCTTCACGCTGACTGTCGTATTTATTTATTCTTCTGAGATGCATTCAATTACTCAACAATGTGTTTTCTAGTTGGACATATGGTGTGGCTGTATAAACAAGTTATCATATTAGAAAATACATCCCATTACTGTGGATATACTGTAGAGGCCTGGCCAACATAAACAAGGAAAGATTAGTCCATTCCATTTCAATTCAGTTCATACAGGAAGTAAACTGAAATTGCAATTACTGATTTGAAATGGAGTTGACTCCAACCTATGGTTATGAGAGTGCTGTCCCCTCCCCAACACTTAGCTGAGTACATAAGAGGGGCGCAGGAGACAGGAGTAGCTTAACGGAGTACGTAAGAGGGGCGCAGGAGACATGGGTAGATTACCTGAGAACGTAAGAGGGCCGCAGGAGACATGGGTAGATTACCTGAGAACGTAAGAGGGGCGCAGGAGACAGGGGTAGCTTAACGGAGTACGTAAGAGGGGCGCAGGAGACCGGGGTAGCTTAATGGAGTATGTAAGAGGGGTGCAGGAGACAGGGGTAGCTTAACGGAGTACGTAAGAGGGGCGCAGGAGACATGGGTAGATTACCTGAGTACGTAAGAGGGCAGCAGGAGACAGGAGTAGCTTAACGGAGTACATAAGAGGGGCGTAGGAGACAGGAGTAGCTTAACGGAGTACGTAAGAGGGGCGCAGGAGACATGGGTAGATTACCTGAGTACGTAAGAGGGGCGCAGGAGACATGGGTAGATTACCTGAGTACGTAAGAGGGGCGCAGGAGACAGGGGTAGCTTAACGGAGTACGTAAGAGGGGCGCAGGAGACAGGGGTAGCACCTCTTAAGCCTAGGGCTTACTTTTTCGAACATTCTGTTAAAAATCGCGCAACATTTCAGCGTCCTGCTACTCATGCCAGGAATATAGTATATGCATATGATTAGTATGTGTGGATAGAAAACACTCTGACGTTTCTGTGTAGCTCAGTTGGTAGAGCATGGCGCTTGTAACGCCAGGGTAGTGGGTTCGATCCCCGGGACCACCCATACGTAGAATGTATGCACACATGACTGTAAGTCGCTTTGGATAAAAGCGTCTGCTAAATGGCATATATTATTATTATTATTATTATTCTAAAACTGGTTAAATCACGGCTGTGACTATAACAGAACGTGTGTTTCATCGAAAAGCCCAAGGAAAACTGATCACCAAAAAGTGGAAAAAATATCAATGCGCCACTTGCATGTATTGTCTATGGCACAGCAAATTAGATGGCGCCGAGATTGCAAGTCCTACAGCTTCCACACGATGTCACCAGTCTTGGCAATTGCCTGGAGGTTGTTCCTTGGTCAAACGAAGAAGAGAGACCCCATTCCATCCGGTCTCCGACAGGATGTTTTGGAGGAGAGATTTCCGACCATGATTTGAAGACGTGGAGCTATTGAATACACATCGCCCCATGATCAATTTGATAGATTATTAACATTTACTAATACCTAAAGTTGGATTACAAAAGCATTTTGAAGTGTTTTGTGAAAGGTTATAGGAAACTTTTTTAATTTAAAAAAATGACGTTGCATTTTGAAACTGTGTTTTTTTCTGGATCACACAGTTTTCATAGATAGATATTTTGGGTATATATGGACCGATTTAATCGAAAAAAAATACCCAATAGTGATGTTTATGGGACATATAGGAGTGCCAACAAAGAAGCTCGTCAAAGGTAATGAATGTTTTATATTTTATTTCTGCGCTTTGTGTAGCGCCGGCTAAGCTAATTATTTTGTTTAGGTCCCCTTCAGGTATTTCGGGGTGTTGCATGCTATCAGATAATAGCTTCTCATGCTTTCAACGGAAAGCATTTTAAAAATCTGACTTGTTGGCTAGATTCACAACGAGTGTAGCTTTAATTCAGTACCCTGCATGTGTGTTTTAATGAACGTTTGAGTTTTAACGAGTGCTATTAGCATTTGGCGTAGCGCATTTGCATTTCCAGATGGCTGGGTGGGACGCAGACATCTCAGGGGACGCTAAGAGGTTAACGGAGTACGTAAGAGGGGCGCAGGAGACAGGAGTAGCTTAACGGAGTACGTAAGAGGGGCGCCGGAGACAGGAGTATCTTAACGGAGTACGTAAGAGGGGCGCAGGAGACATGGGTAGATTACCTGAGCACGTAAGAGGGGCGCAGGAGACAGGGGTATCCCACTTTATTGGCAAAGGCAAAGGCATCTTCCTGAAACACACAGAATCAGAGGAGATGAGGGTTAAAGCATTGGTTCTAATTACAACTTATATTTATAGCATCAAATGCCTGTTTGCCTGACCCTAGGTCATTCTCTCTTTATTTCACTCAGTCTCTTTCTGTCACAATCTCTCTCTCTCGCTGCTCTTTGTTTTCTCCATCATAATACAACAGCTCCTGGTGGGATGAACAGAGACACAGATTGGTTCCTAGGGATACTGGGCTCTGTCGGCTCTAAGTCTAAAAACGACTCACCACTTAAAATACAAGTGAGCGCTAGAAAGAAGTAAGTAGATAATTAGGGAGAGAGAAGGTGTGAGGAAAAAAACCAAATATGGAATGTGTAGGAAGTGTCTCGGAGGAAGTCTAGCCCTCGGTTTTTCTTTCTTTCTCTCGCTGTCTCTTTCCTTCATTCTAATATCAGCATGTCTTCGCTAACTGTTGTTTCCTTCTACAGTACATAGCCCTGTCTAAGCTGAGACAGCCTATCCCCTTTCCACTCCTCTCCCTGCAGGTCCAGGAGAGACAGGAGCAGTACAACACTAAGGGAATGGAGAGTCAGACACATTTCAGCAAGTCAGTCGATCTACACGTCTCTGCACTTCTGACACTAAGGGGACAGTTTGTTTGTGTTGTGTGCATATCTCACCAGTGAGCTGAGGGCCTTCCACGGGGCCTGGGCCACCCCCAGTTCATCCAGGATGGTGGAGAACACTGACCTCTCCTCGGCTCGGTCGATCTGCTGGGGGTTGGTTCCTAGGATCTTGACCCCGTTCAGGTGCAGAGGCATGGCCAGGTTATTGGGGATCTGACCCCCTACAGACACGATGCTGCCTGTACAGCCCTGGAGACTCATGGTAGAGAAGTAGGACTTTAGTCAGGTTACATTATTTATATCTATAAATGTTTATATCTAAAAATAAAATAAGTGAAATAAGATGGTTGTGAATAGGCTACTGGGTGCTTGTTGAGATGTTTTGTATTTGCCTGATAAAAGGTTTCATACATTTCAATAAACCTTCATCGAAGAGAGCAAAGGACAGGAGGGATGGTGGTAATGTTATCTCCCTGAATCAACAACCAGTTAATCACCAGGCTGATCTCATATCCACTATAACTGGAGTACATTCCTCTGGAAAAGTCAACCGTACATCCCAAATGGCACCCTATTCCATATTTAGTGTAGTATTTAGTACACTACTTATGAACCGGGTCTATAATGCTCTGGTCAAAAATAGTGCCCGATATAGGGAATATGGTGTCATAACTGCCGCTCACTGTAACCAGGCTACAAACCTGTTAGAGATAGGGGGCTGTATTTCCCCTTTGGATGAATTGTGTGCCCATAGTGAACTGCATCAAAATCTGTCCTAAATTGCTAATATATGCATATTATTATTAATATTGGATAAAAAAACACTCTGAAGTTTCTAAAACCGTTTGAAATATGTCTGCGAGTATAACAGGACTCACAGGGCAGGCAATCTTCCAAACTAGTTTTGAAATCCTGAAAGTTGGGGCAACTTTGACGTCATCACGCCCTCCCTTCCCAACAAGTTATGGATCTGGAAACACTTATTATGTCTTCCACTAGATGTCCTCATTTAGTAGAAAGTGTAACGGAGCATTTGCTGTGAACTTTGACCTAATGGGAAGGAAAGTACTAAGTGTCGCAAAATATTTCCATGTGCTTGAAGGTGCGTATGCGTTCCGAGTGATTCGGCTGTTCCAATCAGCCCCAGATGAACATGAATGGCCCGGTTGGAATGCTATTCGATCTGTATGATCATAACATCCTGAAGATTAATTCTGCACTTAGTTTGACCAGTTCCATCAACCTGTAATATGTAATTTGGAAGTTTTGATGCAAAGTTATCCTGGACCAGAAGTCATTTTTGGGGCATTTGAGCTGAAAGTGGTAACAAATGTTGCTACTTGGACACTAGAATTGAACATTATGAAACAAAACGATTTATTGTTGAACTAGGACTCCTTGCACTACATTCTGATGGAAGATCTTCAAAGGTAAGGGAATATTTCTGTTGTAATTTTGTATTTCTGTTGACTCCAACATAGCGGAGAAATATTGTTACGTCTGAGCGCCGTCTCAGATTATTGCAATGTTAGGCTTTTTCCGTAAAGGTTAAAAAAAATGTGACACAGCGGTTGCATTAAGAACCAGTGTATCTTTTTAATTATATGTAGAATATGTATCTTTAGTCAAAGTTTATGATGAGTATTTCTGTTATCTGGCGTAGCTTTCTATAATTCCTCCGGACATTTTGGAGAATTATCTGAACATGGCATCAATGTAAACCGAGATTTATGGATATAAAATGCATATTATCGAACAAAACATAAATGTACTGTGTAACATGTCATATGACTGTCATCTGATGAAGATTTTCAAGAGGTTAGTGAATGATTTTTTTTTTTAAATCCTGCTTTTGTCATTTTATCTTTTGTTGGACAAAATGGCTACGTTTCTTCTTTGTTTTGGTGGTGGTCTAACATAAATATATGCTGTGTTTTCGCCGTAAAACATTTTAAAGATCTGACACGCTGGGTAGATGAACAAGGTGTTTATCTTTCATTTGAGGTAGTGGACTTGTTAATGTGTGGAGGTTAAATATTTATAAGAATATTTTTGCATTCCCTGCGCCACCGTTTCAGCTGAACGGGGGGGGTGGAGTTCCTGTAGGGGAACCTATAGGCTTAAGAAGTTTTAACTAGCAGAGCCGAGAGCGTCATATTGATTCAAAAACGAATGTACTTTTTAATTACTCTGCCATTTTTAAAGTCACATGTCACCCCTCAACCATAACTTTTTCTTAACAAGTCTATATAACACAATGTCATTGTTAGAATCTTAATATCACAAACATCATTTGTGTTATAAGCGGTTTTAAGAGGTTATGTTTTCCCCCTGTCCCTCACCGCAAGTCATTCACTGGCAGTCAGCCTGACGATGGCCCATCGAAACAACACCTAAACTACAGTCAGGTACAGAATTATTGGCACCCATGATAAAGATGGGGGAAAAAAGGCTGTATAAAATAAATTATACAAATACTGGGCTGTATTGCATGCAATTTGGGGGATGGGGGATTATATTATTTTATACTAATACAATTGCTCAGAGAAAGACATTTTGTTTAACAAGTTTTTTTTAAGTGTCAGAATTATTGGCATCGCTGTTTTAGTACTCAAGCAACCCTACCCAAGGATAACAACACTGAGCCTTTTCCTAAAACATTTTATGAGATTGGAGAACAGATTGGGAGGGACCTCAATGTGTTCTCCAATGGGAGGGATCCATACAGAATCTTTCGAGGTCCTTGATATTCATCGTCTGTACTTATGGATTGCCCTCTTCAATACAAACCACAGGTTTTCAATGGGGTTCAATTCCGGGAAAATGGTTGTGGTCAATAAACCATTTCTTTGTGGATTTTGATATGTGCTTGGGGTTGTCGTCTTGCTGGAAGATCCACTTGTGGACAAGTGTCAGCCTCCAATCAGAGCAACCAAGTTCATGACTAAAATGTCAGGTGCCATTGTCAGATGAGATGAAAATAGAGCTCTATGGCCATGCATAACAGTGGTGGGTTTGGTGTTGTAAAACAGATGCATATGCAGAAATGTACATCATACCTACTGTAAAATATGGTGGTGGATCTTTGATGTTATGAGGCTATTTTGCTTCCACTGGTCTCCAAATCAAATAACATTTTATTTGTCACATGCGCCGAATACAACAGGTGTACCTTACAGTGAAATGCTTACTTACGAGCCCCTAACCAACAATGCAGTTTTAAAAAATAAAATAGGAATAATTACAGATAATAACAAGAAATAAAAGTAAACAAGTAATTAAAGAGCAGCAGCAAGAAATTAACAATAGTGAGACTATATACAGGTACAGAGTCAATGTGCGGGGCACCGATTAGTTGAGGTAATATGTACATGTGGGTAGAGTTATTAAAGTGACTATGCATAGATAATAACAGAGAGTAGCAGCAGCGTAAAAGGCGGGGAGGGGCAATGCAAATAGTCTAGGTAGCCATTTGATTTGGTGTTCAGGAGTCTTATGGCTTGGGGGTACAAGCTGTTTAGAAGCCTCTTGGACCTAGACTTGGTGCTCTGGTACCGCTTGCCGCTCGGTAGTCTATGACTAGGGTGGCTGGAGTCCATTTTTAGGGGCTTCCTCTGACACTGCCTGGTATAGAGGTCCTGGATGGCAGGGAGCCTGGCCCCAGTGATGTACTGGGCCGTTTACACTACCCTCCGTAGTGCCTTGCGGTTGGAGGCCGAGCCATTGCCATACAAGGCAGTAATGCTCTCGATGGTCAGGATGCTCTCAATGGTGCAGCTGTAGAACCTTTTGAGGATCTGAGGACCCATGCCAAATCTTTTCAGTTTCCAAGGGGGAATAGGTTTTGTCGTGCCCTCTTCACGACTGTCTTCGTGTACTTGGACCATGTTAGTTTGTTGGTGACGTGGACACCAAGGAACTTGAAGCTCTCAACCTGCTCCACTGCAGCCCCATCAGTGAAAATGGGGGCGTGCTTGGCCCTCCTTTTCACTGCAGCCGACGTGAGTAAAACATTTAAACGTGTTAACCCTCACAAGGCTGTAGGCCCAGACGGCATCCCCAGCCGCGCCCTCAGAGCATGCGCAGACCATCTGGCTGGTGTGTTTACGGGCATATTCAATCAATCCTTATCCCAGTCTGCTGTTCCCACATGCTTCAAGAGGGCCACCATTGCTCCTGTTCCCAAGAAAGCTAAGGTAACTGTGCTAAACGACTACCGCCCCACTCACTTCCGTCATCATGAAGTGCTTTGAGAGACTAGTCAAGGATCATATCACCTCCACCCTACCTGACACCCTAGACCCACTCCATTTTGCTTACCGCCCCAATAGGTCCACAGACGACGCAATCCCAACCACACTGCACACTGCCCTAACCCATCTGGACAAGAGGAATACCTATGTGAGAATGCTGTTCATCGACTACAGCTCAGCATTTAACACCATAGTACCCTTCAAACTCTTCACGACCCCGCCCTGTGCAACTGGGTACTGGACTTCCTGACGGGCCGCCCCCAGGTGGTGAGGGTAGGTAATAACATCTCCACCCCGCTGATCCTCAACACTGGGGCCCCACAAGGGTGCATTCTGAGCCCTCTCCTGTACTCCCTGTTCACCCACGACTGCGTGGCCATGTACACCTCCAACTCAATCGTCAAGTTTGCAGACGACACTACAGTGATAGGCTTGATCACTAACAACGACCAGACGGCCTACAGGGAGGAGGTGAGGGCCCTCGGAGTGTGGTGTCAGGAAAATAATCTTGCACTCAACGTCAACAAAACAAAGGAGATGATCGTGGACATCAGGAAACAGCAGAGGGAGCATTCCCCTATCCACATCGACGGGACAGTAGTGGAGAAGGTAGTAAGTTTTAAGTCCCTCGGCGTACACAAATTGTTCCACCCACACAGACAGCATGGTGAAGGAGGCACAACAGCGCCTCTTCAACCTCAGGAGGCTGAAGAAATCTGTCTTGTCACCAAAAGCACTCAAACTTTTACAGATGCACAATCGAGAGCATCCTGTCGGGCTGGCTGTATCACCGCCTGGTACGGCAACTGCTCCGCCCACAACCGTAAGACTCTCCAGAGGGTAGTGAGGTCTGCACAACGCATCACCGGGGGCAAACTACCTGCCCTCCAGGACACCTACACCACCCGATGTCACAGGAAGGCCATAAAGAACATCAAGGACAACCACCCCGCTATCACCCAGAAGGCGAGGTCAGTACAGGTGCATCAAAGCAGGGACCGAGAGACTGAAAAACAGCTTCTATCTCATGGCCATCAGACTGTTAAACAGCCACCACTAACATTGAGTGGCTGCTGACAACATACTGACTCAATTCCGGCCACTTTAATAATGGAAAAATCTATTTAAAAAATGTATCACTAACCACTTTAAACAATGCCACTTAATATAATTTTTACATACCCTACATTACTCATCTAATATGTATATACTGCACTCGATACCATCTTCTGCATCTTGCCTATGCCGTTCTGTACCATCACTCATTCATATATCTTTATGTACATATTCTTCATCCCTTTACACTTGTGTGTATAAGGTAGTTGTTGTGAAATTGTTAGGTTAGATTACCCGTTGGTTATTACTGCATTGTCGGAACTAGAAGCACAAGCATTTCGCTACACTCGCATAAATATTTGCTAACCATGTGACAAATAAAATTTGATTTGATATCGTCAAAAATAACATCCCGTTATGCAACTATTGATTTTTCCCCCCATCACTAATGTGTGTGCGTATACGTGTATGTGTGCGTCTCTGAACGTTCATGTGTGTGTGTTGACTTCTCACCTCTTGCTGTGTGATGTCCAGAATGCGTTCCAGAGTCAACTCTTCAAAGTACAGGCGGTCACATTCGTCAAAGTCCGTGCTGACAGTCTCAGGGTTGTGGTTTACCACCACTGTCCGCATGCCCATCTGACGCAGGGCTCGGATACTGGACACTGCACACCAGTCAAACTCCACACTGCTCCCTAGTGGACAGGAGGGATAACAAAAACATAATTAAATGTATTACTTTAACTCACAACTTTCAAATATTGATTGATATTGATGTTAGTTATGACAACGAACACACACGACAGAGGAGTTGGCGGATCGCAAACAGATCTGCTACCATAGAAAAGGTTCAAAAAAAGACCAAATGGAAATATGTCTGCTACCACCATGCTAGAGTAAACCATTCATTAGTATGTTGAAAACACCATGATAATACATCTCACCAATGTGATAGGGACCACATCCCAGCACCATGACACCATGGTCCTTGAACTCCAAGTCATGCTCCTGTTGAATGGACACAATGACACAGGTTAGCAAGATTGAAAAAGTGTCTAACTAACTTTGACAAACACAATGCATGGGAAAAAAGCATTAAGGACCACATACTCATATCTTCTCAAATAAAGGTATTGCTTATACTATTAAGAATTGCAGTGTGTTTACATCCCTCACCCGTTTACCAAAAAAGTGGCGGGGTGTCCACTTTGTTGTTGTTTATACTGCAGATTGGCCTTAAAACATTTTTCTAATTCAGGAGCTAACGTACGGCACCAAAAAATTACTGGACATTGGACAAATACATTATGAATTCACATCGGTTAATCAGGATAAGGACTCACCTGTCCATGGTAGGTACAGTACAGGTAGTTGGTCACAGCAGGGTACTCTGCAGCAAGGGTGTCAATCTGAACAGAAAAGAAAAACTGATGTCTCCTACAATACAGAACCTACTCATTAGAATACTATGAACACGTGACAATGCGATATTTCTGTGCACAATGCTTTTATTTAGTAGGCCAAGGTAAGTCTGAGGGTCTGTCGCTAGGAGAGCGATGTCAGAGAGGTGTCACGTGGAGGTGAGGGACGTTGTTAGCCTGAAAGTTAATTTCAACTCCTGTGGGAAATACTCAACGCGTCTCAGATGACACCCTATTCCCAATATAGTGGACTACTTTTAAGAAGTACACTATGTAGGGTAGTGAAAAGGGTGCCATTTGGGACGCATGACATGGACCAGGACCCAGGGGCGGCTGCTCACCTGTTTCACCCAGGGTTTAATGTTCTGAGCCAGCCTCAACACTCTGGCCTCCCCCTCGCTGGAGCCAAGGGCCTGGCCCACCTGGCGGTCTGAGAAGCCGTCCTGTTTAGCCTTCAGCAGCAGGGTCTGGGGTAATGTTGCACTGAGGAGAGAAACCAAGATCTGAGCTTAAAGGTTAAATACATATACACACTGAATGTAGCACTTGGGAAACATGTGTGTTGGGCCCCTCCCTCTGCACCAGGTCAGTGATTGGAGCAGTTTAACCCTCTAGTCTAAGCCGGGGGGAGGGGTTCTACTTAGCTAACATGAAATTGTTTTAAGATGGTCATACCATGGATCATTAAGCTTTTTGATTTAGCATTTTAGAATAAAAAAACTAATAAACTAATTATATATGGTCCTTCTGTAGCTCAGTTGGTAGAGCATGGCGCTTGTAACGCCAGGGTAGTGGGTAGTGGGTTCGATTCCCGGGACCACCCATACGTAGAATGTATGCACACATGACTGTAAGTCGCTTTGGATAAAAGCGTCTGCTAAATGGCATATATTATTATATATTTTTGGCATTATGCCAATTAGCTCATTGAAATGCACTGAATAACAGATTCACTACGTGAAAAACAAAAAACAGATCTAAAAGGAAGTTTGTATTGTTTTTGTTGACATTCGGGAAGATATTCAGACCCCTTGACTTATTCCACATTTTGTTACTTTACAACAGTTTTCTCAATTTTATTAAATTGTCCCCCCCCCATCAATCTACACACACAACCCCATAATGACAAAGCAACAACAGGGTTTTTCAATTTTTTGGCAAATGTATAAAAAAATAAAAAAAACTGAAATATCACATTTACGTTAGTATTCCAACCTTTTACTCAGCACTTTGTTGAAGCACCTTTGGCAGCGATTAAAGCCTCGAGTCTTCTTGGGTATGATGCAACAAGCTTGGGGAGTTTTTTCCATTCTTCTCTGCAGATCCACTTAAGCTCTGTCAGGTTGAAACAGCTATTTTCAGGTCTATCCAGACATGTTTGATGGGGTCAAGTCCACTCAAGGACATTCAGAGACTTGTCCCGAAGCGACTCCTACATTGTCTTGGCTATGTGCTTAGGGTCGTTGTTCTGTTGGAAGGTGAACCTTCACCCCAGTCTGAGGTCCTGAGCGCTCTGGAGACGGTTTCTATCAAGGATTTATGTACTTTGCTCCGTTTATATTTCCCTCAATCCTGACTAGTCTACCAGTCCCTGCCACTGAAAAACATCCCCACAGCATGATGCTACCACCACCATGCTTCACCGTATGGATGGTGCCAGGTTTCCTCCAGACGCGACTAGGGCTATTACGGTGACCGTATTACTGCCACACCGGCAGTCAAGAAGGCAGTCAAATTCCACGAGACCTTTTAGTCATGGTAACTAGGCTTCTCCAAGCTCTGATGCTGCTGCTTGTCATTAGTAGCCTACTAAACTTGCTAACTGCCTGGTACACAGCACTCTATTGTCCCTCTAATCACGCTGACATCAATGCAAATGTGATCGAAAATCTAATCAAACACTTCATGAGAGCCCATGAGCTCATGTTGCGCAAAATTTCTATAGGCTATGCAATTGCAAATTGAGAAAAGAGTGATGGCCTCTATTAAAAGGAGGATCCCATCAGATTTCTATAGGCTATTATATTTATTTCTCAACTTTCCTAATATTAAGCACATTATTTCTCTTTACATCAGGAGTATAGCCTACCTGGCTGGCATGAAAATACACCACAGGGAAAAGTGTCCTCCATTCGCTATTTAAGTGCAGAGATGACGTATTTTTTCCCACTGCCCCTGTTTCGAGACAGGTGCACAATATTCTATATAAAAATAAATGTCACATATATTATTTAGTATATGTAAAGACTAGATTAAATCAAGAATACTCTGATGACAATATTACCCTATCACTTGTGAATGATATATTATCACTTGTGAATGATGTCCAGAGTAAGGCAAAAAGCAATGCATAACTTTTTTTGCGAATTGTAGCCTAGCCCATAGGCCAATATGTTTTCATTAGGTTTGTATCACAACTAAAGTGGCCAAATAACTTCTTAAAATGTATCCACAATATGGGGGAATAGTAGATTGACATAGGCTAGTGCTTTGCTCTTCATTAAGTACAAAAGCTATCTTGTGTCTTGTGGTCTGAGAGTCCTTTAAGTGGCTTTTGGCAAACTCCAAGCGGGCTGTTTGTTATGTGCCTTTTACTCGGGGGCTTTCCTTCTGGCCACTCTAACATAAAGGCCTGATTGGTGGAGTGCTGCAGAGATGGTTGTCCTTCTGGAAGGTTATCCCATCTCCACAGAGGAACTCTAGAGTTCCGTCAGTGACCATCGCGTTCTTGGTCACCTCCTGGACCAAAGCCCTTCTCCCCCGATTGCCAGGCGGCCAACTCTAGGTAGAGTCTTGGTGGTTCCAAAAGTCTTCCATTTAAGAATGATGGAGGCCACTGTGTTCTTGGGGATCTTCATTGCTGCAGACATTTTTTGGTACCCTTCCCCAGCTCTGTGCCTCAACACAATACTGTCTATGAGCTCTATGGACAATTCCTTCAACCTCATGGCTTGGTTTTTGCTCTAATATGCACGGTCAACTTTGGGACCTTATATAGACAGGTGTATGCCTTTCCAAATCATGCCCAATGTATTGAATTTACCACAGGTGGACTCCAAGTTGTAGAAACATCTCAAGGATGATCAATGGAAACAGGATGCACCTGAGCTCAATTTCGAATCTCATAGCAAAGGGTCTGAATACTTACGTAAATAAGGTATTTCTGTTTATTTTTTTATAAAATTTGTTAACATTTCTTAACCTGTTTTCACTTTGTCATTATGGGGTATTGTGTTTAGATTGTTACGTTACAGCCTTATTGTTCCTCATCAATGTGAAAAAGTCAAGGGGTCTGAATACTTTCCAAATGCACTGTATGTCCAGAGAAAAAAAATCTAAAAAAGGTAAAGAAAATAATAAGTGAATCACAAGATGTGCTTAAGTGTACACGATGAGAATAGCCCTGGTGGTATGGTGTGTGTTTCTCCTGTGTAGGATTGTGGCCATTCGTGGGTGTGTGTATATAGGGACTATCTGCTGGTAGACAAGCACACACACACACACACACACACACCAAGGCCACGGGTTATATGACTAAGGTAAATGACGTGTCTGCTCTGCTCTCCTCCCACACAGGGCCCAAAATCTCCTCTATCTGTCCATCGCTCCTCTCTAGCATCCCTCCAACCTGGGCAGAGCCATGGCAGGAGGGTCATACAAATATGAATGGACGATTGAGACGGCGGGTGGACGGAATGAGAGACAGACTGGAGAAGACGATTGGTGGAGAGAGAGAAAAGAAGTGGAGAGAGGTGCTAAGACACTTGAGGAGAGGAGGACAGAGACTGGAGGAGGAGAGGTGGACTGGCTGACAGGAGGGAGGGGGAGTATATTTCTACAACAGGAGGGATAGAGTAGTGGGTGAGCTGCTTAAGGGGCATCAAGAACACATCCCCATTGGACTGACAGTCTCAGTTTAACTGTGCCCTCATAGCATCACCTAGTGGTAGAAGTGTTAAATGCATCAAGTTTTTTTTTCATTACAGTGAAATTTGTGAGTTTGTGTGTGCGTGCATGCATGTGTGTATGTTTGCATGCATGAGTGTGTGCAACGATGCATATGTATGTTTGCGTGTGTGTGTGCATGCATGTGTGTGTTCCTACCTGTTGAACTGGCTCAGGTGCTGCTCCAACTCTGTGATGCGTCGTAGCTTGTGTAGGAACCACTTGTCTATGGCAGTGAGATGGTGGATGTGGTCTACAGTCACACCACTGTGAAGGGCCTAGAGAGATACAGGGAGAGGGTCAGTCAATACAATACGGTTTTACTCATATCACCTTAACTTCTGCTTTACTCTCAACACACACACACACAGAATCAAATCATTCTAAGCACTCATGATAATAACACAATTCAACCTGTTCTAACACCTGTGCTTTTAAATGTGCTACTAACTGCTGGTAAGAACAACCAGTCAATCAATTATGATGAGACATTCAAGTCTCATGACTGACAAAGTAAGCTGAATGAATAACATGATGATAAAAACACAACCTATGAAGAACATAAGAAAACATTCAGTTGAGTTGTGCGATGGAGTAATCAGGCATTGTTGAGTGGAGTCCTTCTCATACAGGGAATAATGCAGTGTAATTGTGAGCTGTGTCTGCTGCGGTGCCTTCGGAATATAAAGCAGGGCCCAATGAGGCGTGACGGGCCCAGCTCCAACACCCACCCACCCACACACCCACCCACCCACACACACACACACACACACACACACACACACACACACACACACACACACACACGTTCCAGCACTGCTCTGTCTGTTACCTGGGCATGTGTGGGACGCAGTACAAGACAGAAGGACACACGCAGCACTAAGTGGTGCCTTTCAGCCATGTGTGATTCACATGGACAGGCTGTTTAATAGAAGACATAACCAGCTCAAAATGAAATTAGGCACTGAGAGAAAAAAAATGCTGAAATCACACGCGCACACACACACACACACACACACACACACACACACACACACACACACACACACACACACACACACACACACACACACACACACACACACACACACACACACACACACACACACACACTCTGCTGCCAGGCTAACCTTGAGTGTTATTGGCGTCTCATAGCGTGATACGATTGGGCCCATTACTTCTTAATACATCGTACAAGCATCAATCATTTCATCCTGCACTCAATGAAGGATTCCTCACTCTGTTCCTCTCCCACATATACACCAGGGTTCCAGACTACCACCATTTGACTTCAAATCAAATCAAATTTATTTATATAGACCTTCGTACATCAGCTGATATTTCAAAGTGCTGTATAGAAACCCAGCCTAAAACCCCAAACAGCAAGCAATGCAGGTGTAGAAGCACGGTGGCTAGGAAAAACTCCCTAGAAAGGCCAAAACCTAGGAAGAAACCTAGAGAGGAACCAGGCTATGTGGGGTGGCCAGTCCTCTTCTGGCTGTGCCGGGTGGAGATTATAACAGAACATGGCCAAGATGTTCAAATGTTCATAAATGACCAGCATGGTCGAATAATAACAAGGCAGAACAGTTGACTTGGCTGTACAAGTTCCATTTTTATTTTAATATTGGTTTTATTTGATTTTTTATTCTTCAAGCTCTGTCATGTTGGTTGTTGATCACTGCTAGACAGCCATTTTCAAGTCGTGCCATACATTTTCAAGCCAATTAAGTCAAAACTGTAACTAGGCCACTCAGGAACATTAAATGTCGTCTTGATAAGCAACTCCAGTGTAGATTTGGCCTTGTGTTTTAGGTTATTGTCCTGCTGAAAAGTGAATTTGTCTCCCAGTGTCTGTTGGAAAGCAGACAACCAGGTTTTCCTCTAGGAAGTACTTGCCTGTGCTGAACTCTATTCCCTTCATTTTGATCCTAAAAAACTCTGTGGTCCTCGCCGATGAAAGCATACCCATAATATGATACAGACACCACCCTGCTTGAAAATATGAAGAGTGCTATTCAGTGATGTGTTGGAAAAATAACACTTTGTATTCAGGCCAGAAAGTGTATTTCTTTTTTACTTGAGTGCCTTATTGCAAACAGGATGCCTTATTCTGTGCAAGCTTCCTTCTTTCACTCTGTCATTTAGGTTAGTATTGTAGAATAACTATGTTGTTGATCCATTGATCCATCCTGAGTTCTCCTATCACAACCAAGAAAACTGATTTAAAGTCAACACTGGCCTCCTGCTGAATACCCTGGGCGGTTTCCTTCCTCTCCGGCAACTGAGTTAGGAACTACGTCTGTATCTTTGTAGTGACAAGGTGTGTTGATATACAATCCAAAGTGTAATTAATAACTTCACCATGCTCAAAGGGATCATCAATGTCTGATAATTTTTTTAACCCATCTACCAATAGGTGCCTTTATTTGTGAGGCATTGGAAAACCTCCACTGGTCTTTGTGGTTGAATCTGTGTTTCAAATTCACTGCTCGACTGAGGGACCTTACAGAGATTAGGTAGTCATAAAAATCAAGTTAAACACTATTGCACACCAAGTGAGCTCATGCAAGTAATTATGTGACTTGTTAAGCAAATATTTACTCCTGAACTCATTTAGGCTTGCCATAACAGAGGGAGTGAATACTTAGACATTTCACCTTTTCAAAAATGTCTAAAAACATCATTCCACTTTGACATTATGGTGTATTGTGTTTAGGCCAGTGACACAAAATCTCAATTGAATCATCTTTTAATTCAGGCTGCAACACAACAAAATGTGGAAAAGGTCAAGGGGTGTGACTACATTCTGAAGACACTGTATGTGGTGTCTCTACCTTGGCCAGGGAGAAAACCCGTGTGCTGGAGGGTACAGCCAACTCCTGGTGTAGGTCCTGCTGAGCCGACCAAGGCTTGTTGAGGGGCAGGCGGGGCATAAACCCGTCCACAGAGGGGTGGCACATTCTCAGAGCCTTCTGCATGCTCTCCTCAAATGTACGCCCAACCGCCATCACCTGAGAGGACAGGGGGAGAGAGACGTTAAAACTAGAAGATAAAGTGACAGACAGGTTTCATTTAGAGTCATCTCTATCACTCCCTACATCCATTAATGGAAGGTAAACTGAACAGAAGTCAAGATTAAGTAGGCTATCCCTGAATCCCAAATCAACCCCTAGCTCCTACCCCCTAAGCACTACATGTAGATATGAGGATAAAATAGGTGTGAAAGCAATATAGTAATATCCCCCTTGAAGTGGAGCGTGTGTGTGCGTGTCCCGTACCTCTCCAACACTCTTCATGGAGCTGCCTATTTCTCGGGACATGCCCTGGAATCGGTCAAGGTCCCAGCGAGGGGATCTTAGTGACAATGTAATCCAGGCTTGGTTCGAAACAGGCTGTGGTTTTCTCTGACACCGTGTTCTTGATCTCCGGCAGAGGGATGCCCAAAGCCAGCTTGGCTGCAACAAACGCCAGGGGGTACCTTGAGGGAGCATGGGGAGTGGGTTAGGAGAGAGTTGAGATACTGTTGTACTGCACTTTAGACAGACCCTATGGGTCCTGTTCAAAAGTAGAGCACTGTGAAATGAATATTTTATGGATTACCCTTTGTTTCAGGGGGGGGGGGGGGGGTCAGCATTAATATTGTAGCTAGATTGTGGCTTCCATCAATGTAATTGTCTGCATCATTTCCAATCCCTCATATATTTTTGTAACTATATATATTATTTTAAATATATATTTTAAAATATATTTGACTTTATTTTCCACTAACCCTACCCTAATTGGAGTAAACGATTTCGATATATTTTCCTTCTTTATTATAAACGTCTATTTTTGACACATTAATTCTGAATGGTTACAGGGTTGAAACAGAAACAACATTTCAGGCATTAAAACTTCATAACATCAACTATTCTCACAGCTTGCTAAAGCATTTTCAACAGTCGTAGCAGTGGTCTAAACAGTGCACTTCGGTTCCAGGCAAACTCGTGTTTGCTGGGCAACCATTTTATTTTATTTTGTGAGCGCCGAGGAAGGAATACAGTGCATTTGGAAAGTATTCAGACCCCTTGACTTTTTCCACATTGGTGAGGAACAATAAGGCTGTAACATAACAATCTAAACACAATACCCCATAATGACAAAGTGAAAACAGGTTAAGAAATGTTAGCAAATTTATTTAAAAAACTAAAAACAGAAATACCTTATTTACGTAAGTATTCAACCCTTTGCTATGAGATTCGAAATTGAGCTCAGGTGCATCCTGTTTGCATTGATCATCCTTGAGATGTTTCTACAACTTGATTGGAGTCCACCTGTGGTAAATTCAATACATTGGGCATGATTTGGAAAGGCACACACCTGTCTATATAAGGTCCCACAATTGTCAGTGCATGTCAGAGCAAAAACCAAGCCATGAGGTCGAAGGAATTGTCCGTAGAGTTCAGAGACAAGATTGTGTCGAGGCACAGATTTGGGGAAGGGTAACTATAAATATCTGTAGCATTGAGGGTCCCCAAGAACACAGTGGCTTCCAACATTCTTAAATGGAAGATGTTTGGAACCAGCAAGACTTTTGCTATGAGCTGGCTGCCCGGCCAAACTGAGCAATCGGGGAGAAGGGCCTTGGTCAGGGAGGTGTCCAAGAACCCGATGGTCACTCTGACAGAGCTCCAGAATTTATCTGTGGAGATGGAAAGGACCAGAAGGACAACCATCTCTGCAGAACTCCACCAATCAGGCCTTTATGGTAGAGTGGCCAGATGGAAGCCACTCCTCAGTAAAAGGCATATGACAGGCTGCCAAAAAGGCACCTGAAGGACTTTCAGACCATGAGAAACAAGATTCTCTGCTCTGATGAAACCAAGAATGAACTCTTTGGCCTGAATGCCAAGCATCACATCTGGAGGAAACCTTGCACCACCCCTACAGTGAAGCATGGAGGTGTCAGCATCATGCTGTGGGAATGTTTTTCAGAGGAAGAGACTGGGAGACTTGTCAGGATCGAGGGAAAGATGAGCGGAGCAAAGTACAGAGAGACCCTTGATTAAAACCTGCTCCAGAGCGCTCAGACTTGCACGAAGAGTCACCTTCCAACAGGACAACGACCCTAAACACACAGCCAAGAAAACGCAGGAATGGCTTTGGGACAAATGTCCTTGAGTGGCCCAGCCAGAGCCCGGACTGCATCTCTGGAGATGAAGAACCAGATCGAACATCTCTGTAGAAACCTGAAAATAGTTGCAGCAATGTTGATGAAATGTATAGCTTTAAAGGAATGATTAGAATACTCCACTCAGAAACCATATAATTGTAGAAATGGACTAGAATCATAAAGTTTTAATTAATGATGTGTGTAGTTTTAGTCAGTCAAACAATATGTCTATTATAGTGTCTTGAGCACAGACTGTCTGAGTAAGAGTCGGGCCGACCTTGGCTGGGGCCACAGAGATTGGGGAGAGGACAGGGAGTGATTCTCACAGTGTTTTCACGGCTAGGTAGCAGGACATTGTATGAATGTGTGAGAGTATGTTTGTGTGAATGTGTGTGCGTATGTTTGTGTGAATGTGTGTGCGTGAGAAGCCTGTATAAAATGAATTGTTTTGTACAATAGGGTAGCGCTCCCTCGTAAATACATTTTCTGACTATCGTAGCTGGGCCTCCGTCTGATTCTTTTCAACCAGTTTCCTACAAATTCTGGGTTTCAGGCTGAGTAGTTAATTGAATTGGGTTTATGAACATTGAGAACATAATTCACGTGACACCCATCCAACCTGACAGAGCTTGAGAGGATTTACAGAAGAATGGGAGAAACTACCATACATTTGTGCCAAGCTTGTAACGTCATACCGAAGAATACTCAAGACTGTAAACACTGCAAAAGGGGCTTCAAAAAAGTACTAAGTAAATGGTCTGAATAATTACGTAAATCTGATTCCAGTTCTTTTATACATATCATACAGTGGGGCAAAAAAGTATTTAGTCAGCCACCAATTGTGCAAGTTCTCCCACTTAAAAAGGAGAGAGGCCTGTATTTTTTTCCCATCATAGGTACACTTCAACTATGACAGACAAAACGAGAAAAATAAATCACATTGTAGGATTTTTAATGAATTGATTTGCAAATTATGGTGGAAAATATACACATTTTCAAACATTTATAAAAAATAAAAAAAAGTTTTGGCTTTGTCATTATGGGTTATTGTGTAGATTGATGAGGGGCAAAACAATTAATGAGTCAATTTTAGAATAAGGCTGTAACAAAACAAAATGTAGAAAAAGTAAATGGGTCTGAATAATTCCCGAATGCCCTGTATATCGATGTTCTCAGGACCTTTTCAAGTGTCTGAAATCAAAGTGTATTTTTAGTGATCAGGCTAGAAGAACAAGCGTCTTACCCGGTGGCCTTGGATGCGAGGGCAGAGCTGCGTGAGAGGCGAGCGTTGACCTCTATGATGCAGTACTCTAGAGAGCCAGGGTGAAGGGCGTACTGGATGTTACACTCCCCCACGATGCCCAGGTGACGCACTACCTTGATGGCCGTCTCACGCAGCATGTGGTACTCCTCATTGGACAAAGTCTGGCTGGGGGCCACCACAATAGAGTCACCTGGGGGAGGGAGAGTGGACAAACACACCAATGAGAGGATAGATTCAATGTACAGTCACTTTACAAATTACCCCGACTAACCTCTACCCCCGCTTGCCCCCTGTATATAGCCTTGTTATGGTTATGTAATTTTCTTGTGTTACTTTATTTTTTTTAAACTTTAATTTATTTAGTAAATATTTTATTAACTCTATTGTTGGTTAAGGGCTTGTAATGGTAAGATCTACAATTTCATTTAATTTGATTTAGAGTGAAAAGAATGTGTATGTGTCTGTCAAAATCAAATCAAATTGTATTTGTCACATGCTTTGTAAACAACAGGTGTAGGCTAACAGTGAAATGCTGACTTACGGACCCTTCCCAACAATGCAGAGAGAAAAATGTACACATAATAACACAAGGAACAAACACACAATGAGTAAAGTTGACAGTAGCAGCAGCATATGTGTTGAGTCAAAAGAGTTTGTGCAAAAAGGGTCAATGCAGGTAGTCTGGGTAGCTATTTGGTTAACTATTTAGCAGTCTTATGGGTCTGGGGTAGAAGCTGTTCAGGGTCCTGGTGGTTCCAGACTTGGTGCATCGGTACCGCTTGCCGTGCGATAGCAGAGAGAACAGTGTATGACTTGGGTGGCTGGAGTCTGACCATTTTTAGGTTCTTCCTCTGACACCACCTGGTATAGACGTCCTGGGTGTCAGGGACTCTGCCCCAGTGATTCCAAGCAGTTGCCATACCAAGCGATGATGCAGGCAGTCAAGATGCTCTCTATGTCGCAGCTGTAGAACTTTGAGGATCTGAGGGGGAAGAGGTGTTGTTGTGCCTTAACGACTGTGTTGATGTGTGTGGATCATGTTAAATCCTTAGTGATGTGGACACCGAGGAACTTGAAGCTCTCAACCCGCTCCACTTCAGCCCTGTCGATGTGGATGGGGGAGTGCTCTGCCCTGTTTCCTCTGGTCCACAATCAATTCCTTTGTCTTGCTGACGTTGAGGTTTGTCCTGGAACCACACTGCCAGATTACTGACCTCCTCGTCTGTCTCGTCGTCTGTGTGTGGGTGTGCGTGCGCGCATATGCTTGTAATACCTGTGTGAATGCCGAGGGGGTCAAAGTTCTCCATGTTGCAGACAGTGACACAGTTATTAGCGATGTCCCTGACTACTTCATACTCCACCTCTTTCCAACCCATCAGAGACTTCTCCACAAGGATCTGACAGCTCATCGCCAGGGCCTAGCCATACAAACACACATGTTTTCCACTTCATAACTTTTTTAAACAATTTGCAACATTGTGACTGCCTGAACACAACCCAGCATTCATGATTAGGCTAACACTGAATTGATCTTTGACCTACTGAGTAGATTGAGTAGACGGTTTGCCATTCATATGCCCGGCCTAGCCTGCTTGTCAAAAAGATGCATGCCTAAGAGGACTGAATGGGTCTTGTGTCCTCAACAAGTCTTTTGACCTACCTTCCGAGCGGTCTCCTCCAGCTTGTCCTTGTTGGCACAGAATCCTGAGCCCAGTCCGCCCAGGGAATAGGCAGAACGTAGCATGACAGGGTAGCCTATCTGATCCGCTGCCTTCAGGGCATCTGCCACCTATAGGACAAACAACGTCCTTACATCACACTACACTATTCAACTCCGCTCTGCAACTTACCAGACCTGGGTTCAAATACTATTTGAAATTATTTAAAATACTTTAGCTGTGCTTGACAGGCTTACCAGACCAATAGACAAGTCCTGGAACTCCAAATTCTACACATTTGGCACTCTGGGAAGGCTAATTCAAAATATTTAAAATAGTATTTGAGCCCAGGTCTGCACCTTACAGCTATAAATACCTACACCTGGGTTTAATCTCAAATGTCTTTCCTCATGTCCTTTCCGCCGTCCTCTCCTCACCTCCCTTTCACAAAAAGGGAAGCAAGGAGATGAGAGTAGATACAAGGAGAGAATTTTGAGATCTACCCCTGAACATTGTTGTTGATGTGGCTTGTGTTTGTCCAGAAGCCTCACCGTCTCCACAGCGAAGCTGGGAGCGATCTTCTCATTGATCTCGTTAAGCTTGTCAGCAAACAGCTGTCTGTCTTCAGTAGCCATAATGGACTCTACAGGGGTCCCCAACACCTTCACCCCATACTTCTGCAGTACCCCACTCTGGAACAGCTCCACTCCTACACATACACACAGACACACAGGGAAACATGCACACACGTGAGCAAACATATGGGAGAATGCATGTGACTTCAGAGTGTAGGTGTAATAGTCAGAAGGCACATACAGTGGGGCAAAAAAGTATTTAGTCAGCCACCAATTGTGCAATTTCTCCCACTTAAAAAGATGAGAGAGGCCTGTAATTTTCATCATAGATACACTTCAACTATGACAGACAAAATGAGAAAAAAAATCCTGAAAATCACCTTGTAGGATTTTACTTGCAAATTGTGATGAGAAGCGCTCATCATTTCACATAGGCTACATGTTGTATTAAAACAGCACATAAAACATGAAATAAATCAGGAGAATGAAAGAAAATGAATTGTTTTGGCTACATTATTAGCCTATTAGTTCAAGGCTATAGCTGACAAAGAATTACATTGTGAAGCATTTGCGAGTGCAACACACAAGGCTGGCGCGAACATTAAACGCTCAGCATTTAAACAACATTTCATTGTATTAAATAATTATAGTTTATAAATTGCGCATATAGGCTGTGACTTACTTAGAATTAAATAAAAATGAAACAAAGGCTTAATTAGGCTTAATGAATTTGAATTCACTTGTAGAAACAGGAGTTTGGCCCGTCTGTAGCTTCAGGCTCATGCGATGGTGCCTGGAGAGCAGGTCAGCAGTGGAGAATATCCTCTCAGTGCTTACAGAGTTGCTTAGATTGAGTTTTTCTATAGGTAGACCTAAAGTTTACCTAAACCCTATCAAAACAGACAGCTCCTTGAAAGAGGTCATATGTCAGGCCTACTGGGCAGAAATCAATGATAGACTATCGTATAGATAATAGAACCAAAATGAATGAAAATTAAGAGATCCCATTGCTTGTTTATAAATAATTTTTCTACAATGACACACTTCGCTAGCTACCCACCTTGCTCCTTTCTGTTAGCATGTGCACGTAATACACCATCATGCTTTTACAAGTGTCTTTTCAGATTCCCAATGATTCTTTAGTTGTGGACACTACGTCACCACTCGCTCTTTCTCTTGGTCTTCATTTTGCACCTCTGTGTTTTATCAGTTTCTTTATGAAAATATTTAGTGAAATCCATGGCTGTAGCTAAAGCAAGGGGCTATAGCAGCACACAAGTAGCCTACAAATGCAAGCAGTGCCGGTCATGCCCTGAGCTCCTGAAGTGAAATGAGTGCTACTGGAGTGGAACTGGAGTGAAATTGGAGCGGGCGAGAAGGCCAACACTCCAGCTTTTGGGATACTCGCGCCGCGCTCCAGTCCAGGTCCACATACACAGACCCCTAACTCACCACAGTTTAGAGCGGTCTGTCCTCCCATAGACAGAAGGATTCCGTCAGGTCGTTCGGTCTTAATGACCTCTGTGACAAACTGAGGCGTGACAGGCAGGAAGTAGACAGAGTCAGCCTGTTTAGTCCCCACCTCGTTGGTCTGCACAGATGCTATGTTCGGATTCATCAGCACCGTCCTCACGTTCTCCTCCTGGAACACACACGCAAGGAGGGAAGACACACACACACACACAGAAATGTTGATGTACGTTTTGACTGAAGACATTTGTGGAGATTGTCATACACACATAGCAGAAAATACAAACTTAAACCGGGCTATCATGACAATGACTATAGGAGTTGGCTGTACTGCAAAAACAAACCAGGCTAAAAAACAAGCAAAATACAGTGCATTCGGAAAGTATTCAGACCCCTTGACTTTTTCCATATTTTGTTAAGTTACAGCCTTATTCTAAAATTGATTAAATAAATGTTTTTCCTCATCAAGCTACACAATACCACATAATGACAAAGCGTAAACAGGTTTTTAGACATTTTCGTAAATCTATCAAAAAACAAATACCTTATTTACATAAGTATTCAGTCCCTTTGCTATGAGACTCTAAATAAGTTTAGAACCACCACGACTCTCCCTAGAGCTAACCGCCCAGCCAGACTGAGCAATCGGGGGAGAAGGGCCTTGGTAAGGGAGGTGACCAAGAACCTGATGGTCACTCTGACAAAACTCCAGAGTTCCTCTGTGAAGATGGTTGCCCTTCTGGAAGGTTCTCCCATCTCTGTAGCACTCCACCAATCAGGCCTTTATTGTAGAGTGGCCAGACGGAAGCCACTCCTCAGTAAAAGGCACATGACAGCCCACTTGGAGTATGCCAAAAGGCACCTAAGGGACTCTCAGACCATGAGAAACAAGATTCTCTGGTCTGATGAAACCAAGATTGAACTCTGGCCTGAATGCCAAGCATCACATCTGGAGGAAACCTGGCACCATCCCTATGGTAAAGCATGGTGGAGCCAGCATCATGCTGTGGGGAGGTTGTTCAATGGCAGGGACAGGGAGACCAGTCAGAATCGAGGGAAAAATTAACGGAGCAAAGGACAGAGATCCTTGATGAAAACCAGCTCCAGAGCACTCAAGACCTTAGACTGGGGCGAAGGTTCACCTTCCAACAGGACATCGACCCTATGCACACAGCCAACACAACGCAGGAGTGGCTTCGGGACAAGTCTCGGAATGTCCTTGAGCGGCCCAGCCAGAACCCGATCGAACATCTCTGGAGAGACCTGAAAATAGCTGTGCAGCAACGCTCCCCAACCAACCTGACAGAGCTTGAGAGGATCTGCAGGGAAGAATGGGAGAAACTCCCCAAATACAGGTGTGCCAAGCTTGTAGCTTCATACCTAAGAAGACTCAATGATATAATCACTGCCAAAGGTGCTTCAACAAAGTACTGACTAAAGGGTCTGAATACTTATGTATGTGATATTTTCTTTTTTAAATTTTGCAAAACTTTAAATACATTTGCAAAAATGTCTAAAAACCTGTTTTTAGCTTTTTCATTATGGGGTGTAGATCGATGAGGAAAAACAAATATTTAATCAATTTTAGAATAAGGCTATAACGTAACAAAATTTGGGAAAAGTCAAGGGGTCTGAATACTTTCCGAATGCACATGTGAGCCTCTGCTTCTTTGTTTGTTGTAAAGTAACCATTTTTTTCTGTAACTTTTGGACAAGCTTGATCAGATCTGGTTCAGCCTCTCCTGCCTGACTGGCTCTCCGAGAGCTGGTTCAGCCTCTCCTGACTGGCTCTCCTAGATCTGGTTCAGCCTCTCCTGCCTGACTGGCTCTCCGAGAGCTGGTTCAGCCTCTCCTGACTGGCTCTCCTAGATCTGGTTCAGCCTCTCCTGCCTGACTGGCTCTCCTAGATCTGGTTCAGCCTCTCCTGACTGGCTCTCCTAGATCTGGTTCAGCCTCTCCTGACTGGCCCTCCTAGAGCTGGTTCAGCCTCTCCTGACTGGCCCTCCTAGAGCTGGTTCAGCCTCTCCTGACTGGCTCTCCTAGATCTGGTTCAGCCTCTCCTGACTGTCTCAACTAGATCTGGTTCAGCCTCTCCTGACTGGCTCTCCTAGGCCCTCTCACCTTCATGGCTTTGACGGCCTGTGATCCAGAGTAGTCAAACTCCCCAGCCTGACCAATGGACAGACCTCCAGACCCCAGCACCAGCACCTTGGAAACCTGCATTAAGAAAAACACAAAGACACATTAATAATACAGTATTAGCAGCGCTTGACTTGGGCAGGAGCTCACCGGAGCGGAGTTCAGACACCTCAAATGTTCTACAGCTTGAGTTTCTGCACCTATTATAAAATATTAGCTCAAAAGTATTGTGGAGCTCCTGCACCTAAATATACACAGTACCCACACCCAAAATGATTAACGGCACCTATTTTAGTCCAAGTCAAGCACTGAGTATTAGTACATACATGTTAGTATGTTTATATACTGTACATCACCTTTAATTGGGGAGGATGCGTTTATGGTAATAGTGGAACGGAATCAGTGAAATGCTATCAAATACATGGTTTCCATTTGCTCCGTTCCAGCCATTATTATGAGCCGTCCCTCACCTATGACCCTGGCATTTCAAGCGCCATGCTCTTACTAACTGAGCCACAAAGAAGAATCGCTCATGAAATATGATACAGATTTTTGGGCTTCTATCTTGATGAAGTAGAATAATTTTTGACTGTGTTGTACCTTTCATTAGTTAGTATCTTACCTGAGTCCTAGGTGGGATAGCAGGCTTCTTGGGCATGACTGACACAATGTTGGCCTCCTTCCCATTCTTTATCAGGGATATGAACACATCAAATAGGAACTGCAAAAAAGACAGTGACAATTAACTATGAATCACAGAAAAGATAGTTTTGTCTGAATTCTACTGTGGACTGTCCATCCTCCGCAGGAAAAAGTATTTCCTGTGTACTTAACAGGCCAAGGCACAACAGGGGCTTATAATGGATGCAGAGGTGTTTTGCAGTGATCAATAGTTTAATTGTATCCGTTTGTAGAGCAGCTTTACCTCAGTGTCTGTAGGTCCACCTTTAGCTTCTGGGTGGAACTGAGCCGTGAAGACTGGCTTGGTGTCGTGCATGATACCCTGGGACACAACAAGAAGATAAAAGTTTTGAACGACTAAGTTTGTTGTAAAAAGAACATAGCTATAAACTTAGGTTCACTTCATCTTTCTTTAACCAGTGTAGTCCAGCCATTCGGTAACAGTGTTTCCAAGAGAGTACGGAGCTAAGACAAATAAATACAACTGAACCTAATCATTCAAAACAATCATGCTGTATCTATCACAAAACCACTATGCTCCCTGAAGAGTGATGGGCCCCCTAAGTAAGTAATTAAGAACACAAAGCAGACTTCGTTGGTTCCGTCGTTGGCGTTAACAAACAGCGGGCTCCATCCAGGTGGTAGAGAGGTGCTGTCAATGCCATAACCATGGTTCTGGGCTGTGATGAAGGCCTGACCCGTCATCACGTTGAGTACAGGCTGGTTCTGACCTCTGGAGAACAATAAACAGAATTACAAATTACATGTAGTTATATCTTAGTAGCCACAGACTTAGAGGGCCAGTTTCCCAGACCAAGATGAAATCTACTCCAACACTAAAAATAATGCTAAATAGAGTATCTCCATTGAAAGTGATTTTTAGTCCAGAATTAGTCTTAATCTAGGTCCAGGAAACCAGCCTATAGAGTTCTAATATCTCTTCAATTCCCCTAAGGTAGAGGGTTAACTTCAACAGAGCAAGACCCTAATGAAAGAATCAGCTGGCAAGAAGGACACTAATACGTGTCCTGCGGTGGTCATGGAATTGATCAGAGGGTCTTCAAAAGGGGGGCCGCAGGCCTCCAGTTGCCCATCCCTGGGTTATAGGGACAATGGAGCCCTCAGTATCAAGCCATTAGCGACATGATGGTCATTGGGTACGACCAACGCATGTCCATTGAGTCAGAGGAGAACACTGACTCAACGGTCACATGGAACTTGAATGCGGTCATAACTAATGACTGTCGGTAATACGGTCACTGCAACAGCCCTACCTGCAATGCATGTGTAGTTTACCTGTTACCCATGGGCAGTTTGTAGGACTGGGCCCCTGCAGCCAGTGCTGTGATCTGGTTGCCCATACAGATACCAAAGACAGGCTGTGGCCGGTCACTCTCCAGAACCTAGGGATGAACAACACAGTCAGGGAGGTGGTAAGATGAAGGGGAATAGACCAGAGGGAGAGCAATAATGAGAATAATGTAGTTGTATGAAACCACTTTACAACAATTAGTTTAAAATAAATCAAAAGGCGGCAAGCACATACTAATAAAGTATGACTCAGATGTATTTTGAGCAAATCGCAACACAAATGTTGCTCTGTAGTCCAATGGGCAGCTGGTACCTTGAGGATGTTTTGGATGAAATTCCATCTGGTAATGCTAACATCTTTTATCATGGTAACACTTCATACCTAAATGGTTTTATAAGTCCTTTGTAAACTGTTCTCTTCATCTAATTCTCTTCCCTCTGTAGTGCAATGGGCAGCTGGTTATGTTACCTTGCGGACGTTCTGTATGAGGTCTCCTGCCAGAGAGGGATCCCCAGGGCCGTTGGAGATGAACAGGCCATCGTACTCCAGACTCATCAGGTCCTGGTTCCAGGGCACCAGATGGACCTCAGCACCACGCTGCAGCATACAGACAGAGAGAGACATTTATTATCATCAATTCTATTCATGCTGCTATTAGTGACTAGCCCAGGGTCAGTATTGATGGTTCTCTAAAATAACATCTTTCATTATTTCACACTCAAACCCACAGGGTCATACTATGTAGTCTAGGGCTGACCCCAATTAGTCGACGTTGAGACTTGTTGAGGACTTGTCTGTTTCTCAAACTTGACACTCTAATGTACTTGTCCTCTTGCTCAATTGTGCACCGGGTTCTCCCACTCCTCTTTCTATTCTTGTTTGAGACAGTTTGCACTGTTCTGTGAAGGGAGTAGTACACAGCATTGTATGAGATCTTCAGTTTCTTGGCAATTTCTCATTTCTCTAGAATAGCCTTCCTTTCTCAGAACAAGAACAGACTGACGAGTTTCAGAAGAAAGTTATTTGTTTCTGGCAATTTTGAGCCTGTAATTGAACCCACAAATGCTGATGCTCCAGATACTCAATTAGTCTAAAGAAGGACAGTTTTATTGCTTCTTTAATGAGCACAGCAGTTTTCAGCTGTGCTAACATAATTGCAAAAGGGTTTTCTAATGATCAATTAGCCTTTTAAAATGATAAACTTGGATTAGCTAACAAAGCATGCCCTTGGAACACAGGAGTGATGGTTGCTGATAATGGGTCTCTACCCCTATGTAGATATTCCGTTTAAAAATCTGCCGTTTCCAGCTACAAAAGTAATTTACAACATTAACAATATCTACTCTGTATTTCTGATCAATTTGATGTTATTTTAATGAACAAAAATGTGCTTTTCTTTCAAAAACAAGGACATTTCTAAGTGACCCCAAACTTTTGAACGGTAGTGTATATATTTATTTGCTCCCATCTCAGTGAACTAATCCAATGTGGAGGCCTAGACTTTCTTTATCCGAAAATGTGGTCAAGAGGCTCCATATGGAGGGTGAGATGCAATTAAAGAGCCTCCAGAGGTATGCAGAGGCCGTATCGAGGTCCGTACCGCATCGCCACATTTTTTTATGTGGAGGGCTCTGTATAGCTCCAGATTGACATGATTGGTTGACAGTAGGTGGGGGCGGTACATCCTGTATAAACACAAACTCACATACTTGACAATAGCACTGCACTGCTCTGCAAAGCGCAATAAGTATGTATGAATGCCCTGGCTATCACAGTAAATGCTGCATGGCCAATGCAGACCTTCGGATTGACATGCGCCCAGATGCAGAATGCAGTTCTCTCTCCAGAATGCGCTTTCTCCAGGTAATTTGTGCACATTCATTGTTTCATAGCTTCATTGTGTGAATTGTTGGTGTATATCAATTCCAGTAGTACATTTACCATTAGCAATTCATCTACAACATGTTACTTTGGTTATGGTAATTTATTTTAATGCATTCAATATTATTTTTCCAGTCTTTCCGTTCTCATTGTGGGAGTGGACACATTGTTTGCAGGTTGCACAACCTATGCTACACTTGTGAGAAACAAGTTTTGGTGTAAGGTCTGCTTCCAGCTCACACTCTCAAACACCTAGATCCCTGAACGCAGCTCACACTCCAGATCCCAAACACCTGAATTCAAATCACCTGTTCACACACCTGTATGTCATTACCACACACTATTTAGTTCAGTTCTTTGCACCCCATCACTGTGAGGTATTGTTTGTTTTGTGACACACTTCTATTCGGAGCTCTGTTTTTCCCGTAATTGAAACCTCCCGTGTATGATAGTGAGGCAGGCAAAAACTAACGACGCCTTTTGCCTATTCCCGGCCTGTACTTTAGCCTATAAGATTTCCTGTTATCTAGCTATTGCCTGATCTCCCGGACTACGTTACTAGCCTTTTCCCTGCCTGTACTGTTGCCTTTTTGGACCTGCCTCCTCCTGTGGTCCTTTGCAATAAACACCTGCTGCACCCTGTGCTTGGAACCAGCTCTATGTCTCCCCTCGTGTTCATTACATTTGGTTTATTTCATTCCATTTACAAGTTTTGTCAATTTAGTCATTGTCTTTTATTTGGAGCGCTCCTGTCAATATTGAGCCAGGACGCACTCGCATAGAAGTAGGCCTATAGGCTACCAGGAGGCTGAAGAAATTTGGCTTGGCCCCTAAAACCGTCACAAACTTTTACAGATGCACAATTGAGAGCATCACCACCTGGTCCGGCAACTGCACCACCCACAACCGCAGGGCTCTCCAGAGGGTGGTTCCTAGCGCAGCACCGGGGGCAAACTACCTGCCCTCAAGGAAACCAACAGCACCCGATGTCACAGGAAGTTCAAAAAGATCAAGGACATCAACCACCCGAGCCACACCTCATGTATTAGCCTAGCCAATAAGCCGATATGTTTTGATAAGGTTTGTATCACAACTAAAAGTGTCCTAATAACTTCTTAAAATTAAGCACATTAATCCACTTTACAAGTGGTTTAGCTCCTAACTGGCATACATAAACAGGGTGTGAGTTTCAAGTTTAGGAAGATAATTTTCGAAATAAAAAAGGCACCTTTAAAGTAAAAGCATTACATGCGTATTCGCATTTGCAGTCACTTTTCATAATGGAGTTTTCCTACTAATGGAACATTTGCTCATGCCATGTAAGCATTGCTGCGCTTATAATGTGAAGAAATAGCCTAATAGTTTATCAACATCTTAAGCTAAATGTTCTGATCTGTTGTGTCAGCCACATTGCATAAAAAGTGTTTTGATGCTAGTGGTTGTATTAATTTGGGATCTATTGCATCCCACTACTATCCCAGACTATGTTTGGAATATTTATTTATCACACAGAATAGGTTGACTTTTGTACTATGGAGGATAATAGATTGACATAGGCTAGTGCTTTTGCTGTTCATTAGGCCTACTCATCTTGTTGGCTGACGAAAAACAAATGTGGACAGTTCTCACAATATGCACCTCGAAATTAGATAAGGATGCGCGCAGTTGAGTCCCCGATGTGTCTGTCTTCACTTGTAGCCTGTGAGAAAGACCCCATCACGTGATGGAGAGCCATGTGAGTGGGAGGTGCTTAGGAGCGAGCAGCACTCCGGGCCAAGGGCACAACGGCCACTGGCTGCAAAATAAAACATTTTAGGGTGCAATTTGAGTCAATATCAAGTGCTTCTCAAATGGTGAATGAGAGAGTGATGAAGTGTGTATAGCCTGCGTAAAAAATAAAGCAGAGCTCATGCCTTTCAAGCAACTTTTTCCAAATCATCGCATCATTCAGCCTTGCAATGTATTAAAAATTTAAACATATAGCCCAACATTTGTAGAACAACTAAAGTTACATAAATAACTCTAATCATATAGGAGTACCTGTTTTCTTTGTTAACCGCTCAACACAGAATAGCCACATGTGCTCACTCCGTCAAATCATTTAGAGAAAATATCCTTTCTATTTCTTTCAGCTTTGTTCAATTGTATTCTTCATACTATGAAATAATATAAAATAATGCCATGGAATTCTAAGCAAATGTTGTCTGCTAAATGAACTAGTGTAGCCCACAGCCATTTGGCATAGCCACAGCAGGACAACTCATAGTATGCTATTCTGTTCTTCTGAAATAAATTAAATTTTCCTCATATCATGCTTCTTTAGACCTGTCTAAAATAAATAATTTATTTATTGTGAAGGTGTAGGCTACATTACATGGACTTGTTAGACATAGATGTTCCAAAGGTCTGCATCAGTGGCTTGTAGACGGTGTGTGGAAGCCAGGTGATGCTAAATGTGTTTGTTAATTAACAGTCAATTACCGTGAGACCAACTGTTATTAGCCCTACTCTGAGGGCCCAGAATAGTTGATACAACGTTTGAAGTTTGTTGCAGACAGGCCAAGTGTCGCCAATGTAATTTATAGGATATTTATTTTTATCAGGATATTTTCTACCTGCAGACTGCAATGTTTTTATTATGTAGGCTACATAGTTACCAATGGCAATACAAGTTACTTTTTAGGTTTGTATTATTTTCATTTAGATTTTGATCTGATTTTGATTAACCACATGACAATGATTGAGATATAGAGAAGTTATTATAAATTATATGAAACTGTTTCATGAAAATGTGCATATGAAAACCATAACTGGCAGGCAATCTATTGGTCGAAAGAAGTCAACCAAGATTTTTTTTAGTTGGGACAGCCCTACTGTAGTCTAAGTTGTATCATCTATGGAAAGAAGAGATGAGGTCAGTGATCAATGGTAAACTTTCTCCTCTAGTCTCCCTTTCTCACCTTAACAAGCAGCCTGATGATGTTGTGCTTGATGCCACAGTCAACAGCCACCACTTTGATGGGGTTACCTTTCCCAAACACTCTGGTCTCCTGGAAACATACAAGAACAATGAAAGGATATCATCATCATCAACAGGGGGGAATATGTTTTGCAGCAGAATCATATCCATAATAACAGCATACACTTGATCGTATAGCAGTCAGAACGTACCTTTGTTGAGACTTCTGCTAAAATGTTCTGCTGGTTAGGGTCTGATATCTCTATTGGATGGCCCTCAAACTCTATCTTCCCCAACACTGTACCCTGGTCACAAAATAAAGAGACACATTTTCTGTCAAAAACAGCTTTTTTCTTCAATAGTCACGTGTCTTTAAACACAATAAGAGTAAAGCAGTAACAAGACTAGCTTCCTGTCCAAGGAGTGTACTTGTACATCAAGCTGCCTCAAGCTACATAGACAGGAGATAGGCTCCTGCCCCATAGGCCATTCTGGCTTTGACAAGGCTTACAGTAAAAACACTTACCTTGTCTCTGATGATCTTGGTCAGCATCCTAGTATCCACTCCAAACAATGCAGGAACCTTTCAAACAATATGAGAAAATACTAACATTAAAATTGCAGTAAGACTTGTGCTGTTAGAAAATGAGTCGAAGTGCCATGTTTTCAAAAGGTTCTTTAAACCACTGTAAATCAGAACTGGTGCATTAGCCAAAAGTAAAACATCAAATTCATTAGTAGTGGGTCTGCACTCAAAAAAAGTGATTTTATTTCTCAATTAACAAAAAGAAAATCACATTTTTGAGGGCGGACCCACCACTAATGAGAACTGTAACACTGGGGACTTATGTTATGTTGACTATGTTAGAAGGCGATGAAGCCAATGAAATCCCCCAAACTCTCCCCTAACCCAGACAACGCTGGGCCAATTGTGGTGCTCCCGGCTGTAGTGGCACTTCATCACTGCAATGCAATGCCTTAGACCACTGCGCCACTCAGGAGGCTCCAGAATAATACATTCATTAATTAATTTTTGTTTCATTTTGTACCCCTTTATCTCCCCAATTTTGTGATATCCAATTGATAGTTACAATCTTGTCCCATCACTGCAACTCCCGTACGGACTAGAGAGAGGCGAAAATTGAAAGCCATGCGTCCTCTGAAACACAAACTCGCCAAGCCACACTGCTTCTTGACACACTGCTCGCTTAATGCGGAATCCAGCCGTGCCAATGTGTTGGAGGAAACACTGTACAGCTGGTGACTGTAATGCTGTCTCTACTACCTTCTCCTCCTGTAGCCACTGTCCCAGGGACTTGACAGAGTTCCAGTGACTGTACTCATGACTGTAATCCTGCACCAAGAGTCCAGATACCTAGAGATCACAACACAAACCCAACATGAGTCACAACACAAACCAAACACTTGAGTTATCAACCTAATAAAGCTATTATTTATTTCCTCTGTAAAGAGACCTTGTAATATGCACTTTAAATACCCTAAAATATTTACTTGACTAACAGCAAAGCAAAGGAGCAGTCAACTTTAAAATATAGCATAACATAACACTGCTATTTTACCACATATTTCCCAAACATTACTATTTGGGAAACTATACTATTCTGGCCCTCCAATTTAATTTCAACTCTCCATTTCGCAGCTTTTCTCTTATTGAATTCAATTCTGACATTGTCCTTTTTGCCTCAGTGGATCAACGTTAACTTTTTTCTGCCCAAATTCCCAAAAGCATTTGGCGTGCATTTTCGCCAAGCCTCGCTGCTTCTTAACACACGGCGTCCTTAACCCGGAAGCGAGCCAAACCAATGTTTCGGCTTGCAGGCGGTCGGCCCGACAAGGAGTCACTAGAGCGAGATGAGCCAATGAAATCCCCCAAACTCTCCCCTAACCCAGACAACGCTGGGCCAATTGTGGTGCTCCCGGCTGTAGTGGCACTTCATCACTGCAATGCAATGCAGTGCCTTAGACCACTGCGCCACTCAGGAGGCCCCAGAATAATACATTAATTAATTAATTTTTGTTTCATTTTGTACCCCTTTTATCTCCCCAATTTTGTGATATCCAATTGATAGTTACAATCTTGTCCCATCGCTGCAACTCCCGTACGGACTAGAGAGAGGCGAAAATTGAAAGCCATGCGACCTCTGAAACACAAACTCGCCAAGCCACACTGCTTCTTGACACACTGCTCGCTTAATGCGGAATCCAGCCGTGCCAATGTGTTGGAGGAAACACTGTACAGCTTGGGACCGAAGTCAGCATTCATGTGCCCGGCCCGCCACAAGGAGTTGCTAGAGCGCGATGGGACAAGGACATCCCAGCCGGCCAAACCCTCCCCAAACCCGGATAACGTTTGGCCAATTGTGCGCTGCCTCATGGGTCTCCTGGTCACGGCCGGCTGTGACACAGACCGCTGCGCCACTCGGGAGGCCCACAATTATACATTTATTTATTATTTTTTTCTCTTTATTGAACCTGCCTGCCACCCACCTGCCTTTCATACACACAATATTTCATGACCCTAAACCCATCCACCCACGGATATACCCACTGGGACTGCGGGTTATGAGTCAACCAACACATCACTAACACAGACATGCTCACACACACACCACACACACACACACACACACACACACACACACACACACACACACACACACACACACACACACACACACACACACACACACACACACACACACACACACACACACACACACACACACACACACACACACACACACACACACACACGATAACATAACAGACCCACCTGTATACGGTCTGACTCAATGTTCCTCCTCAGGCCCAGCTCATCCAGCTCCTGAGTGTTTGGAACGCCGTAGTTCCCCACTATAGGGTAGGTCAGGGTCAGGATTTGACCTCTGTAGCTGGGGTCAGTCAAAGCCTCTGGGTACCTTCAGAAATGTGTAGTTATTATAGATATACATAGGTAACCTATTTGTGCTGGTTGTTGTCATGTTTGGTATGAGAGTGAAAATAGGAGTTGGAAAAACTGCTTACCTGTCCCCTGGTTAGGACAAAATTGTCTCCCCACAATGTAAACATACTGTGATCCATGCACTTTAGCAATGATGATGACTGACTGTTAATGGTGCTTTAGACAAGACTGATCTCTTACCCCACCAGGCCAGTGTTGAAGACCAGCTCCCCAGCAGCAGATCGTTCATCCCCAAAGGAGAAGCCCTTCATCCGGGTACCATCCTCCAGGACCAGGTGGGCTATCTGGGCCTGGGAGAGGAGTTGAAGGAGGAGGAGCAGGAGAGACAAGGATGAAGAAAAAGAAGAAACCGTTGGTATATTACTCTTCACAGTACAGAACACATCCAAGAGTTGGACTGGTAACTGGGCTACTGAGTAAATACAAGAATGTGGTGGAAAAACTACTATGATACATTCACAGACCTATTATATGGCAGTGGCACCTTTTTATATTACAATGACCCGTTGTTAATAATTCAATAGAACCAGGTCAGGCTATAGTAAAAAAGTAGCCAGCCTTGCACAAGCCTTGGTTTGTGCTAGCTGGAACAGCTCATAGGAACAGGAGCCTATGTACAAGTACACCCTTGGACAGGACAGTAGTTTATCGCAGGGCCTTACCTCCCGTCTATAGCATCTGAAAAAAACACGACAGGACAGGGCGAACACAATCACAGCAAAAACACGACAGGACAGGGCGAAACGCAATCTCTTTAATGCTGAGTCTCAAGCAGAGACGCATCAGATCAAACTCCCAACCTTAGGGTGGGCACTTTAATCACAAGGCCACTGAGCCAGGCTACACAGTGCATTCAGAAAGTATTCAGACCCCTTGACTCTTTCCAAATTGTGTTATGTTACTGGTACCTAACAGTACTAGAGATGCACCAATATTACATTTTTGGCCGATACCGATATTTTCCTTGGCATAAAAACAAAACATACCTGATATAAACAATTTTGTGGCCTTTAAGCATTCTAATAGTTATATAGTTAAACACACACACGGACGCAGCAGTCTAAGGCACCACATCTCAGTGCAAGAGGCGTCACTACAGTCCCTGGTTCGAATCCAGGCTGTATCACATCCAGCCATGATTGGGAGTCCCATAGAGCGGCGCACAATTGGCCCAGCGTCCTCTGGGTTTGGCCAGAGTAGGCCGTCATTGTAAATAAGAATGTCATTTTAATTGACTTGCCTAGTTAAATAAAAAGGTAACACACACACCACACTGACCAAAAAGTTATTTTGTTTGCATTTACTTATGTCCCCATTACCAGTAAAACATCATCAAAACCTATAACCAAAAGGTTGCAAGATCAAATCCCCGAGCTGACATGGTAAAAATCTGTCGTTCTGCCCCTGAACAAGGCAGTTAAATATTAATAATTTGTCATGAGTTGTGTGCTAATAGCAATGTGGTCATCAATTACACAAACACTGAATCAATAAATAATGAATTGCATAAGACTGATGTGCAGAATCTTAAAAAGAATACCACTGCGCCATCCTCTGATCTGCATTTAAACAAGCAAGAGATTTTATTTTTTGCTCTCACGTTTGCTGTGTTAACTTTTTGAAATATCTTTGCTGTGCCAACCTATTCACGAGAGCTGTGTGTTCAATAATTGTAAAATCTCAATATCGCATGTCCCAAAATCTTAAAGGGTGCTATCCATTAAACTTGTTTGCAAATGTTATGCTCAAACCCAAATTGAGACGCCACATTCCTGCGTGCCTCTCTTTCTGCTCTTGATTGTGCACAGGTGAAGAAAATGAACTGAACTTTCAAAAGGCATGTTTACCCAACTGCAGTAGTTGTGGAACTATGTGGAATGTTATTGGACAATTGGCTACCCTGTAAACAGGTACTGACAGGAGGCATGAGGTCACCTCCCTCAGGCTGCTCCCTGCAAGGAACCAGTAGCTGTTCAAGGGTGTAGCAGTGCAGTTTCTTGGGCTTGTTGGGCCTTTCCCTTCCCAGACATTTCCTGTCATAATACAATGAAATGTGTTTTTTTGTTGTTTTGTTCATGCAATACAATGTATTAAGATGGTGCCACGGAAATGGACTCACAAATATGGATATCATTTCCATGTAATCCAACATAACGTTATTGCATATTTCATGGAAAGAGCAGGGGTTCATGTACACTCAGTGTGTATGATGGAGTGAGAGGACAGAGGCAAAATTATGTTAGAACTGTTGTTAGTTGTTATATTGATTTTTTATATTAATATTGTTACCTTGTTACCTTAATTTACTAACGTTAAGTCGTTTATAGAAGTATTTACAGTTGAAGTCGGAAGTTTACATACACTTAGGTTGGAGTCCTTAAAACTCATTTTTCAACCACTCCACAAATTTCTTGTTAACAAACTATAGTTTTGGCAAGTTGGGTTAGGACATCTGCTTTGTGCATGACGCAAGTACATTTTTGAACAATTGTTTACAGATATATTATTTCACTTATACCTCACATTATCACAATTCCAGTGGGTCAGAGGTTTACATACACCAAGTTGACTGTGCCTTTAAACAGCTTGGACAATCCCAGAAAATGATGTCATGACTTTAGAAGCTTCTGATAGGCTAATTTACATAATTTGAGTCAATTGGAGGTGAAGCAACATCTCAAGACATCAGGAAGTTAAAGCTTGGGTCTTCCAAATGGACAATGACCCCAAGCATACTTCCAAAGTTGTGGCAAAATGGCTTAGAGGCAACAAAGTCAAGATATTGGAACAAATTTGTGGGCAGAACTGAAAAAGGGTGTGTGAGCAAGGAGGCCTACAAACCTGACTCAGTTACACCAGCTCTGTCAGGAGGAATGTGCCAAAATTCACCCAACTTATTGTGGGAAGCTTGTGGAAGGCTACCCCAAACGTTTGACAATTTAAACAATTTTAAAGTTCAACAAGTTAAACAATTTAAAGGCAATGCTACCAAATACTGATTGAGTGTATATAAACTTCTGACCCACTGGGAATGTGATGAAAGAAATAAAAGCTGAAATAAATCATTCTCTCTGCTATTATTCTGACAGGCTTCTGATAGGCTAATTGACATCATTTGAGTCAATTGGAGGTGTATCTGTGAATGTATTTCAAGGCCTACCTTCAAACTCAGTGCCTCTTTGCTTGACATCGTGGGAAAATCTAAAGAAATCAGCCAAGACCTCAGAAAAAGAATTGTAGACCTCCATAAGTCTGGTTCATCCTTGGGAACAATTTTTTAATGCATGAAGGTACCGCATTCATCTGTACAAACAATAGTACGCAGGTATAAACACAATGGGACCACGCAGCCATCATACCGCTCAGGAAAGAGACGCGTTCTGTCACCTAGAGATTAACATACTTCGAAAAGTGCAAATCAATCCCAGAACAACAGCAAAGGACCTTGTGAAGATGCTGGAGGAAACAGGTACAAAATAATCTATATCCACAGTAAAACAAGTTCTATATCGACATAACCTGAAAGGCCACTCAGCAAGGAAGAAGCCACTGCTCCAAAACCACCATAAAAAAGCCAGACTACAGTTTGCAACTGCACATGGGTGTAACGAGTTCATCTGTTGTATGAAGAGAGTCAGACCGAAATGCAGCGTGTAGGTGACTTTAATGAAGATAAATGCGGTACATGAAATAACTGACTAAGAAAACAACAAACGGAACGTAAACTAATTACAGCCTATCTGGTGACTAACACAGAGACAGGTACAATCACCCACAAAATACAACGCGCACTCAGGCTACCTAAATACGGTTCCCAATCCGAGACAACGAGAATCACCTGACTCCAATTGGGAATCGCCTCAGGCAGTCAAGCCTAACTAGACACACCCCTAATCATACACAATCCCAATTAATACAAACCCCAATACGAAATACAACATAAAAACCCATGTCACACCCTGGCCTACCCAAACATAACAAAAACACAAGATACAATGACCAAGGCGTGACAGAACCCCCCCCCTAAGGTGCGGACTCCGGGACGCACCTCAAAAGCATAGGGAGGGTCCGGGTGGGCGTCTGTCCATGGTGGCGGTTCTGGCTCGGGACGTGGACCCCACTCCATAAATGTCTTAGTTCCTCCCCTTCGCGTCCTGGGATAATCCACCTTCTCCGCCGACCATGGCCTAATAGTCCTCACCCTGATCCCCACATAACTGAGGGGCAGCTCGGGACCGAGGGGCATCTCGGGACAGAGGGGCAGCCCGGGACCGAAGCAGCCCGGTACTGAGAGGAAGCCCGGTACTGAGAGGCAGCCCAGTACAGAGAGGAAGCCTAGTACTGAGAGGAAGCTCAGTGCTGAGAGGAAGCTCAGGCAGGTAGTAGGCTCTGGTAAATCCTGGCTGGCTGGTGGAACTGGATGATTCAGGTTGTCTGGCCAATCTAGAAGATCTTGGCAGACTGGCACTTCTGGCGGATCCTGGCAGACTGGTGACGCTGGGCCGACTGGCGGCGCTGGACAGACAGGAGACTCCGGCAGCACAGGAGAGGAGAAAGGCTCTGGCTGCGCTGAACAGGCGGGAGACTCCAACAGCGCAGGAGAGGAGAAAAGCTCTGGCTGCGCTAAACAGGCGAGGCGCACTGGACGCGCTGGGCCGACTGGGAGCACTGGTGGCGCTGGACAGACAGGAGACTCCGGCAGCGCAGGAGAGGAGAAAGGCTCTGGCTGCGCTGAACAGGCGGGAGACTCCAACAGCGCAGGAGAGGAGAACAGCTCTGGCTGAGCTAAACAGGCGAGGCGCACTGGAGGCCTGGTGCGTGGTGCTGGAACTGGTGGTACTGGCACGAGGACACGCACAGGAAGCCTGGTGCGGGGAGCTGCTACCGGAGGACTGGTGTGTAGAGGTGGCACAGGATGGGCTAGACCGTGAAGGCGTACTGGAGATCTTGAGAGCAGTGTAGGCACAGGACGTGCAAGGCTAGGGATGTGCACAGGAGGCCTGGTGCGTGAGGCTGGCACCAACTTCACCAGCTGACTAACACGCACCTCAGGTTGAGTATAGAGCGCTAACTCAGGTGCTATTAAATCCCCGACGCGATCCGTCGGACGAATTTTATATCTATAGCACCAAGCTAGCAACTCCCTCATTACTCTCCACTCCACTTTCCCCATTAACTCCTTCACAGTCTCTGCTTCGCTCACCTCTAACACTGGCTCTGGTTCTGGTCTCCTCCTTGGCTCCTCACGATGAACAAGGAGAGTTGGCTCAGGTCTATCTCCTGACTCAGCCATACTCTCCCTAAGCCCCCCCCAATACATTTTTTGGGGTGACTTTCCGGTTTCCAACCGCGTCGCCGTGCTGCCTCCTCATACTTGCGCCTCTCCGCTTTAGCTGCTTCTATTTCCTCCTTGGGACGGCGATATTCTCCCGGCTGCGCCCAGGGTCCTTTACCGTCTAATATCATCTCCCAAGACCAGAAGTCCTCATATTGCTGCTCCTCACAATGAACAGGGAGAGTAGGCTCAGGTCTGACTCCTGCCTCAGCCACTCTCTCTCTGCGCTTTCCCCCGTTACCTTCGGTTTTCGCTCTGTATAGCCGTGCTTTCCTTTTCGATTCCATACGTGTATAGCCCTCTTCGCATTGCTGTAGGGAATCCCAGGCGGGCTCCTGCACTCGCTCTGGGTCGGCCGCCCACCTGTCGATTTCTTCCCACGTAGTATACTCCATGCTTCTGCTGTCCATAACGTCCTCCTTCAGATCCTGCCAGTTCACACGCTGCTCGGTCTGTGAATGGTGGGTGATTCTGTAACGACGTTCGTCTGTTGTATGAAGAGAGTCAGACCGAAATGCAGCGTGTAGGTTACTCATGACTTTAATGAAGATAAATTCAGTACATGAAAGATTGTACTTTTTGGAGAAATGTCCTCTGGTCTGATGAAACAAAAATAGAACTGTTTGGCCATAATGACCATCGTTATGTTTGGAGGAAAAAAAGGGGAGGCTTGCAAGCCGAAGAACACCATCCCAACCGTAAAGCACGGGGGTGGCAGCATCATGTTGTGGGGGTGCTTTGCTGCAGGAGGGACTGGTGCACTTCACAAAATAGATGGCAACATGATGGAGGAAAATGTGGATATATATATGTGGATATATTGAAGCAACATCTCAAGACATCAGTCAGGAAGTTAAACCTTAGTCCCAAAAGGGACTTCCAAATGGACAATGACCCCATGCATACTTCCAAAGTTGTGGCAAAATGGCTTAGAGACAGAGTCAAGGTATTGGAATGGCCATCTCAAAGCCCTGACCTCAATCCCATAAAAAATGTGTGGGCAGAACTGAAAAGGCGTGTGCGAGCAAGGTGACCTACAAACCTGACTCAGTTACACCAGCTCTGTCAGGGGGAATGGCCCAGAATTCACCCAACTTATTGTGGGAAGCTTGTGGAAGGCTACCTGAAATGTTTGACCCAAGTTAAACAATTTAAAGGCAATGCTACCAAATACAAATTGGGTGTATGTAAACTTCTGACCCACTGGGATTGTGATGAAAGAAATAAAAGCTGAAATAAATCATTCTCTCTACTATTATTCTGACATTTCACATTCTTAAAATAAAGTGGTGATCCTAACTGACCTAAGACAGGGAATTTTTACTCTGATTAAATGTCAGGAATTGTGAAAAACCAACAACGCAGTTATAGAAAGAGTTAAGAAAACATTTACTAGATACCCTAAAGTTTTTTTTATTAACAAAAACTAACATTAACGAGGCTTATACAGGTGGTACCGGTACACATGTCAATGTGTGGGGGTAGCAGCAGTGTAAAATCAATGTAAATAGTCCAGATTAGAGGTCAACCGATTATGATTTTTCAACGCCGATACCGATTATTGAAGGGCCCAAAAAAAAGCAGATACCGATTAAAATCGGCTGGTGTTTATATATACACACACAACAATACTGAATAAACAATGCACAGATTTATTTTAACTTAATATAATACATAAATAAAATCAATATTAAATTAATAATGAAACATCTTAAATTTGGTTTAAAATAATGCAAAAACACAGTGTTGGAGAAGAAAGTACAAGTCCAAAATGTGCAAAAAGCTAACATTTAAGTTCCTTGCTCAGAACATGAGAACATGGATTGCAGGCTGGTTGTATTGGTGCTAGTTATGTACCAAACTAAAGCTAGCTAGCTACCACAGCAGTTGCGGTTGAACAAATAATGCTTTATTACCAATGCGGTATTGTAAACACATCGCTCATGGCCGGTGTTGGCAGACTTTTTTGTACAGCTATGACAGTGCTACTGATAGTAGTGGTGACGCTTGGCTTGCATGTGCAAATTCAGAACAAACAACATTCTATAATAAAACTGTGTTATTTGACGTGTCAAATTAAAAGCGTATTTAACGTGTTATTTGACGTGTATCTTTTTTGACACGCAAAGACCCAAACAGCGTTCCATAGTATGTCGTGAAGGTAATAGCAGCGATGCCATTACTGTGTAACTCCGGTAGGGCAACATCTGAAAAATAGCGCACTTGGTAGTGTGTACCGGTGCTAGACCAGTTACGAATGCCAACATCGTGCAATGAATCCATTATCTTGCCGTTAATGAATTTCGCCTTTTGAGTTGTCTGGCTGAAATACTTTTACTCTTTCAAATGACTGCTCGACTTGTTAACTGCTCATCCACACAGCAGACATTGTGGGCTAGGTTAGGAATGCTGTGTTGCACGTGTAGTGAAACTTTTTACGTGGCGTCAAATAGGTATGCACGTCAGCTTTGGCATCAGTTTTGCACATCGGCGTTAAACTAGACATCGGCCCGATACCAATGTTGGCATTTTTAGCTAATATCGGCCAATTCTGATATGTTCACTGATATATTGTGCATCCCTTATTCAGAACCTTTACTCAGTACTTTGTTGAAGCACCTTTGACAGCGATTACAGCCTCGAGTCTTTTTGGGTATGACGCTACAAGCTTGGCACACCTGTATTTGGAGAGTTTCTCCAATACTTCTCTGCAGATCCTCTCAAGCTCTGTCACATTGGATGGGGAGTGTAGCTGTACAGCTATTTTCAGGTCTCACCAGAGATGTTTGATAGGGTTTAAGTCCGGGCTATGGCTAGGTCACTCAAGAACATTCAGAGGCTTGTCCCCGAAGCCACTCCTGCGTTGTCTTGACTGTGTGCTTAGGGTCTTTGTCCTGTTGGAAGGTGAACCTCGCCCCAGTCTGAGGTCCTTTTCATCAAGGATCTCTCTGTACTTTGCTCCGTTCATCTTTCCCTTGATCCTGACTAGTCTCCCATTCCCTGCCGCTGAAAAACATCCCCACAGCATGATGCTGCCACCATGATGCTGTCACCGTAGGGATGGTGCCAGGTTTCCTCCAGATGTGATGCTTGGTATTCAGGCCCAAAGGGTCAAATCTTGGTTTCATCAGACCAGAGAATCTTGTTTCTCATGGCCAGAGTCATTTAGGTGCCTTTGCCAAACTCCAAGCGGCCTGTCGTGCCTTTTGCTGAGGAGTGGCTTCCATAAAGGTCTGATTGGTGGAGTGCTGCAGAGATGGTTGTCCTTTTGGAAGGTTCTCCCATCTCCACAGAGGAACTCTGTAGCTCTGTCAGAGTGACCATCGGGTTCTTGGTCACCTCACCGATTGCTCAGTTTGGCCGGGGGCGGCCAGCTCTAGGAAGTGTCTTGGTGGTTTCAAACATTTTCCCATTTAAGAATGACGGAGGCCACTGTTCTTGGGCACCTTCAATGCTGCAGACATTTTTTGGTACCCTTCCCCAGAGCTGTGCCTCTTGAAGCTCTATGGTCAATTTCTTCGACCTTCTTCGACCTCGTGGTTTTTGCTCTGACATGCACTGTCAACCGTGAGACCTTACACAGGCTTTTGAAAAATTAACTATTTTTCATAAAATTGTACAGTTATCTTAGCTAGCTGAATTGCTAGCAGAATTGTTTACTTGTTGCTAAGCAGTTGCTAGGGCGTCGTGAGGGAGTTTGTTCCACCATTGGGGAGCCAGAGCAGCGAACAGTTTTGACTGGGCTGAGCGGGAACTGAACTTCCTCAGTGGTAGGGAGGCGAGCAGGCCAGAGGTGGATGAACGCAGTGCCCTTATTTGGATGTAGGGCCTGATCAGAGCCTGGAGGTACTGAGGTGCCGTTCCCCTCACAGCTCCGTAGGCAAGCACCATGGTCTTGTAGCAGATGCGAGCTTCAACTGGAAGCCAGTGGAGAGAGCGGAGGAGCGGGGTGACGTGAGAGAACTTGGGAAGGTTGAACACTAGACGGGCTGCGGCGTTCTGGATGAGTTGTAGGGGTTTAATGGCACAGGCAGGGAGCCCAGCCAACAGCGAGTTGCAGTAATCCAGACGGGAGATGACAAGTGCCTGGATTAGGACCTGCTCCGCTTCCTGTGTGAGGCAGGGTCGTGCTCTGCGGATGTTGTAGAGCATGAACCTACAGGAACGGGCCACCGCCTTGATGTTAGTTGAGAACGACAGGGTGTTGTCCAGGATCACGCCAAGGTTCTTAGCGCTCTGGGAGGAGGACACAATGGAGTTGTCAACCGTGATGGCGAGATCATGGAACGGGCAGTCCTTCCCGGGAGGAAGAGCAGCTCCGTCTTGCCGAAGTTCAGCTTGAGGTGGTGATCCGTCATCCACACTGATATGTCTGCCAGACATGCAGAGATGCGATTCGCCACCTGGTCATCAGAAGGGGGAAAGGAGAAGATTAATTGTGTGTCGTCTGCATAGCAATGATAGGAGAGACCATGTGAGGTTATGACAGAGCCAAGTGATTTGGTGTATAGCGAGAATAGGAGAGGGCCTAGAACAGAGCCCTGGGGGACACCAGTGGTGAGAGCGCGTGGTGAGGAGACAGATTCTCGCCACGCCACCTGGTAGGAGCGACCTGTCAGGTAGGACGCAATCCAAGCGTGGGCCGCGCCGGAGATGCCCAACTCGGAGAGGGTGGAGAGGAGGATCTGATGGTTCACAGTATCGAAGGCAGCCGATAGGTCTAGAAGGATGAGAGCAGAGGAGAGAGAGTTAGCTTTAGCAGTGCGGAGCGCCTCCGTGATACAGAGAAGAGCAGTCTCAGTTGAATGACTAGTCTTGAAACCTGACTGATTTGGATCACGAAGGTCATTCTGAGAGAGATAGCGGGAGAGCTGACCAAGGACGGCACGTTCAAGAGTTTTGGAGAGAAAAGAAAGAAGGGATACTGGTCTGTAGTTGTTGACATCAGAGGGATCGAGTGTAGGTTTTTTCAGAAGGGGTGCAACTCTCGCTCTCTTGAAGACGGAAGGGACGTAGCCAGCGGTCAGGGATAAGTTGATGAGCGAGGTGAGGTAAGGGAGAAGGTCTCCGGAAATGGTCTGGAGAAGAGAGGAGGGGATAGGGTCGAGCGGGCAGGTTGTTGGGCGGCCGGCCGTCACAAGACGCGAGATTTCATCTGGAGAGAGAGGGGAGAAAGAGGTCAGAGCACAGGGTAGGGCAGTGTGAGCAGAACCAGCGGTGTCGTTTGACTTAGCAAACGAGGATCGGATGTCGTCGACCTTCTTTTCAAAATGGTTGACGAAGTCATCTGCAGAGAGGGAGGAGGGGGAGGAGGATTCAGGAGGGAGGAGAAGGTGGCAAAGAGCTTCCTAGGGTTAGAGGCAGATGCTTGGAATTTAGAGTGGTAGAAAGTGGCTTTAGCAGCAGAGACAGAGGAGGAAAATGTAGAGAGGAGGGAGTGAAAGGATGCCAGGTCCGCAGGGAGGCGAGTTTTCCTCCATTTCCGCTCGGCTGCCCGGAGCCCTGTTCTGTGAGCTCGCAATGAGTCGTCAAGCCACGGAGCGGGAGGGGAGGACCGAGCCGGCCTGGAGGATAGGGGACATAGAGAGTCAAGGGATGCAGAGAGGGAGGAGAGGAGGGTTGAGGAGGCAGAATCAGGAGATAGGTGGGAGAAGGTTTGAGCGGAGGGAAGAGATGATAGGATGGAAGAGGAGAGAGTAGCGGGGGAGAGAGAGCGAAGGTTGGGACGGCGCGATACCATCCGAGTAGGGGCAGTGTGGGAGGTGTTGGATGAGAGCGAGAGGGAAAAGGATACAAGGTAGTGGTCGGAGACTTGGAGGGGAGTTGCAATGAGGTTAGTGGAAGAACAGCATCTAGTAAAGATGAGGTCGAGCGTATTGCCTGCCTTGTGAGTAGGGGGGGAAGGTGAGAGGGTGAGGTCAAAAGAGGAGAGGAGTGGAAAGAAGGAGGCAGAGAGGAAAGAGTCAAAGGTAGACGTGGGGAGGTTAAAGTCGCCCAGAACTGTGAGAGGTGAGCCGTCCTCAGGAAAGGAGCTTATCAAGGCATCAAGCTCATTGATGAACTCTCCGAGGGGACCTGGAGGGCGATAAATGATAAGGATGTTAAGCTTGAAAGGGCTGGTAACTGTGACAGCATGAAATTCAAAGGAGGCGATAGACAGATGGGTAAGGGGAGAAAGAGAGAATGACCACTTGGGAGAGATAAGGATCCCGATGCCACCACCCCGCTGACCAGAAGCTCTCGGGGTGTGCGAGAACACGTGGGCGGACGAAGAGAGAGCAGTAGGAGTAGCAGTGTTATCTGTGGTGATCCATGTTTCTGTCAGTGCCAAGAAGTCGAGGGACTGGAGGGAGGCATAGGCTGAGATGAACTCTGCCTTGTTGGCTGCAGATCGGCAGTTCCAGAGGCTACCAGAGACCTGGAACTCCACGTGGGTCGTGCGCGCTGGGACCACCAGATTAGGGTGGCAGCGGCCACGCGGTGTGGAGCGTTTGTATGGTCTGTGCAGAGAGGAGAGAACAGGGATAGACAGACACATAGTTGACAGGCTACAGAAGAGGCTACGCTAATGCAAGGAGATTGGAATGACAAGTGGACTACACGTCTCGAATGTTCAGAAAGTTAAGCTTACGTAGCAAGAATCTTATTGACTAAAATGATTAAAATGATACAGTACTGCTGAAGTAGGCTAGCTGGCAGTGGCTGCGTTGTTGACGTTGTAGGCTAGCTGGCAGTGGCTGCGTTGTTGACACTACACTAATCAAGTCGTTCCGTTGAGTGTCATAGTTTCTACAGTGCTGCTATTCGGGGGCTAGCTGGCTAGCTAGCAGTGTTGATTACGTTACGTTGCGTTAAAAGAACGACAATAGCTGGCTAGCTAACCTAGAAAATCGCTCTAGACTACACAATTATCTTTGATACACAGACGGCTATGTAGCTAGCTACGATCAAACAAATCAAACCGTTGTGCTGTAATGAAATGAAATGAAAAATGTGATACTACCTGTGGAGCGAAGCGGAATGCGACCGGGTTGTTGAGTGCGGAAGTTCTATTCAGTAGACGTTGGCTAGCTGTTGGCTAGCTAGCAGTGTCTCCTACGTTAAGGACGACAAATAGCTGGCTAGCTAACCTCGGTAAATTAAGATAATCACTCTAAGACTACACGCTCTAAACTACACAATTATCTTGGATACGAAGACAGCAAAGACAACTATGTAGCTAGCTAACACTACACTAATCAAGTCGTTCAGTTGAGTGTAATAGTTTCTACAGTGCTGCTATTCGGTAGACGGTGGACGTTTGCTAGCTGGCTAGCTGCTGGGCAGATAGCAGTGTAGACTACGTTAGGACGACGAAATACGAAGTTGCAATAGAAGTGCTGACTGTTTCACTTTGTTGTCCTCTTTCTTTTCCTTTTTCTTCTGTCCTTCTTTTGTCCTTATTTTGTCTTCCTTTCTTCTGTTAACTAGATATTATTTGTTGTTATTCTTTGTAAGCTAGCTAGCTTCTTCCAGGAGAGTCCCTAGCAACTGCTTAGCAACAAGTAAACAATTCTGCTAGCAATTCAGCTAGCTAAGATAACTGTACAATTTTATGAAAAATAGTTAATTTTTCAAAAGCCTGTGTAAGGTCTCACGGTTGACAGTGCATGTCAGAGCAAAAACCACGAGGTCGAAGAAGGTCGAAGAAATTGACCATAGAGCTTCAAGACAGGATTCAAGACAGGATAGAGCTTCAAGACAGGGATAAGACAGGACCTTCCGGAGACACCTGAAACCCCACCTCTTTAAGGAATACCTAGGATAGGATAAAGTAATCCTTCTCACCCCCCCCCCTTAAAATATTTAGATGCACTATTGTAAAGTGGCTGTTCCACTGGATGTCATAAGGTGAATGCACCAATTTGTAAGTCGCTCTGGATAAGAGCGTCTGCTAAATTACTTAAATGTAAAATGTAATGTAACATAGACAGGTGTGTGCCTTTCCATATCATGGCCAATCAATTTAATTTACCACAGGTGGACTCCAATCAAGTTGTAGAAACATTTCAAGGATGATCAATGGAAACAGGATGGACCTGTGCTCAATTTCAAGTATCATAGCAAAGGATTTTTTTTTTATCTAACATTTCTAAAAAAACATTTTTCTTTGTCTTTATGGGATAGCTTGTGTGTAGATTGATGAGGGGAAAAAATAATGTAATCAATTTTAGAATAAGATTTTAGTAACAAAATGTAGAAAAGGTTAAGCGGCTTGAATACTTTCCAAATGCACTGTATGTAATCCTTACTGTTTGTATGAGGTGTTTTTACGATGCAAGGAACATTTCTGTTTAGATAGACAGTAACATGCTATCTTAAATCGGTATGAGAGAAGGCTTATCCTAATTCACCGATAACAAAGGAAACTAGAGGTAGCTATCTACCACCAGCCCCTGACCCACTCAATGAGGGGCCATATTCTCCTGGTCAGCAGTAAATGCTGAGGTAGACTATTCTCTTGTTCTATTTTTCATGGCCTAGCCTAGGATTATCCACTGTGTGTGTGTGTGTGTGTGTGTGTGTGTGTGTGTGTGTGTGTGTGTGTGTGTGTGTGTGTGTGTGTGTGTGTGTGTGTGTGTGTGTGTGTGTGTGTGTGTGTGTGTGTGTGTGTGTGTGTGTGTGGTGTTAAAGCCCAATACCGTATCCTACACATATTTATAAAAATCACAAAATGGCATTTAATGTTATGCCAATATAACTAATAAAATTGATTGAAATATATTGCATTGAGCAATCATGCAATGTTGAGAAATATCTTTGCTTAGCCAGATTTGTCAAACTGCACCCCAAACTAGTAAATCAACATGACGCAACACCACACCGGGATTGGCCACCATATGCATCCATTCATTTTATTGGCCCCACTGCAACTCAAGAACACGACTGTTTCCATGACATGTGTTTCTTCTTCAAATGCAAAAGAACGTTGACCTGTTGTCAACTGCATTTAGCTGACTGAAGCAAGTTCGAGCATGCTTTATTAGTGGGATAGCTAGCTATCTAACGTTAAGTTACCTCGACAATAAATTGTTTTCGCTATTATTGACAATGAATGACAACTTACGTTAGCTTATTTCTAGCTAGCTATAATTCATGGTCAATGACAAAACTTTCGCAAACTATTTTGCAAGCTGGTAAAAGTAAGTTGTTTACTGCTCAATTAACACGTTTTAGAATTAAAGAAAAGCAATATAGCTAGTTAGCTAGCTGGCGAATGTATTACCTTAACACTGAAGAGCCTAGCAGACCTCAAACAAGCAGGGTTGCTGCTTCTTCTGGCTGCGAGCCATCCTAGCCTCAGTGATTTGACGACGTTGCAGGCTGTCAATATTTTTGTCATATTCCGTCTTTAATTCACTTATTCTGACTCTGTTAGCTGTTGTCCTACAAGGGTAAAATGAATCCGTGCAGAATGTGTTGTTGTTCTATTGAGAAAGAGCGGTCCACTGAAATGAATGAATTTGGGCTCAAGCAGCCCGCGTGTCTCATCCAAAGGATTCCAGACAGATAACTCAGAATGCAAACAGCCGATCAACGTGGGTTGGCTGCAATTGGCTGCCAGGTTGTTTTCTTCTGCGCGTTTCTTTCCGCTCAACATTTTGATTGGCTGCGAATCGGTGAACATGGTGGCTGAAACCATGTAAAAAATTCTGCGCTGTTAGCGTTGAACCAACCATGCTTGCTTTGCATGATGCATATGTCACAGTCACATAATATTTGTATTATATACAGCATGCTCTTCTACGACTACGTTCCAACATATTCCTAGTATGCATAAACTCCCAAGGAAAATATTACTTTCATGTGAACTCAGTTCACTGTAACGTGACTAACTTGACCATTTGCTCCATATAATAGGTTTATAATAGGTTTATAATAGGTTTATAATAGGTTTAGGTTACTGATGCTGATCTTAATTTGAGCCAGTTTGCAACCACAGCAGGAAAATAACTATACAGCCACAGGAAATATTAAATATTATCTGGATTATAATTAATGGACACTTTTGTAGGGGTTAGGGGTTTCTTAGGTCAAATCATAGGCTGACGCACAATTGGCCCAGTGGGTTAGAGAAGGATTTGGCCTGGGTAGGCCGTCATTGTAAATAAGAATTTGTTCTTAACTGACTTGCCTAGTTAAATAAAGGTTAAATAAAATAAATTTTTTAAATCCAGTCTGAAATATCAAAGTGGTCATTACAAACTTTAGAAGCCCTTTTAAAACTAAAATACACTACAGGTTTACATCTCCTGCTGTGCAGGACATTTCTCAGCAACAAAAGAGTGATAATATTAAGATCCTACATCTGAGTATAACCTAAGAGCAGAAAGGTTCCTTCTTTATTTAGTGAGTTCCATCAAAGTTCCAACCTCACACTCAACGTCAACAAAACTAAGGAGATGATTGTGGACTTCAGGAAACAGCAGAGGGAACACCCCCCTATCCACATCGATGGAACAGTAGTGGAAAGGGTAGCAAGTTTTAAGTTCCTCGGCATACACATCACAGACAAACTGAATTGGTCCACTCACACAGACAGCGTCGTGAAGAAGGCGCAGCAGCGACTCTTCAACCTCAGGAGGCTGAAGAAATTCGGCTTGTCACCAAAAGCACTCACAAACTCCTACAGATGCACAATCGAGGGCATCCTGGCGGGCTGTATCACCGCCTGGTACGGCAACTGCTCCACCCTCAACCGTAAGGCTCTCCAGAGGGTAGTGAGGTCTGCACAACGCATCACCGGGGGCAAACTACCTGCCCTCCAGGACACCTACACCACCCGATGCTACAGGAAGGCCATAAAGATCATCAAGGACATCAACCACTCGAGCCACTGCCTGTTCACCCCGCTATCATCCAGAAGGCGAGGTCAGTACAGGTGCATCAAAGCTGGGACCGAGAGACTGAAAAACAGCTTCTATCTCAAGGCCATCAGACTGTTAAACAGCCACCACTAACATTGAGTGGCTGCTGCCAACACACTGACTCCAGCCACTTCAATAATGGGAATTGATGGAAAATGATGTAAATATATCACTAGCCACTTTAAACAATGCTACCTTATATAATGTTACTTACCCTACATTATTCATCTCATATGCATACGTATATACTGCACTCTATATCATCGACTGCATCCTTATGTAATACATGTATCACTAGCCACTTTAACTATGCCACTTTGTTTACTTTGTCTACATACTCATCTCATATGTATATACTGTACTCGATACCATCTACTGTATGCTGCCCTGTACCATCACTCATTCATATATCCTTATGTACATATTCTTTATCCCCTTACACTGTGTATAAGACAGTAGTTTTGGAATTTTTAGTTAGATTACTTGTTGGTTATTACTGCATTGTCGGAACTAGAAGCACAAGTATTTCGCTACACTCGCATTAACATCTGCTAACCATGTGTATGTGACAAATAAAATTGGATTTGATTTGATTTGATTTGCACATGGCACTTTATTACATGTGTGGTACATGTTTATATGTGACTGCGTTTCAGGATGGTTCGTCTCCATGGGGAATCATCGGCTATAGTCTAATGGAGCAGATAACAAGAAAATAAGCCCAATTAACCATATATTATTAACACTGCTTTGGTGCTTTGACATAAATTGCATTTTACTTTTTCCACCAACCTTTGGTAATTTCTCTATAGCCCCCAGCTGCTGTCTGGCAATGAGGAGCCACCACCACCACTGACCACTGGTCTGAAGCAGGATGGGGGGAGGTACCTCACTGGGTTTGTTGAACATGGCCAGTCAGTCAGTCACTAGAGAGAGCTGCCTCTGCCTGCCACTCTGCTGGGTTCAGAAGTCTCTCTTTCCCTGTATCTGTGTGTGTGTGTCCATGTTAGAAGCCGGTAAAATGGTTCCACCCAATCAACTCACTCGGGGGGAGGTGCAATTTTGACATTTGGTTCTACATAGGGAGTTTTTCTCTTGTTCTGTTAGTCACTGACAGTCACTCAATTAGCCCTTGTCAGCTAAATGTGTTTAGATTGGTAAAATAGTCCAACCAGCTATTAAAACTCCAATCAAATCAAATGTTATTAGTCACATAAACATATTTAGCAGATGTTATTGGTCACATACACATATTTAGCAGATGTTATTGGTCACATACACATATTTAGCAGATGTTATTGCGGGTGTAGCGGAATGCTTGTGTTCCCATCTCCATCAGTGCAGTAGGATCTAACAGTGCAGTAGTATCAAAAACAATTCACAACAATACACACATCTTGTCACGCCTTGGTCATTGTATCTTGTGTTTTTGTTATATGTTTGGGTAGGCCAGGGTGTGACATGGGTTTATATGTTGTATTTCGTATTAGGGTTTGTATTAATTGGGAGTGTGTGTTATTAGGGGTGTGTCTAGTTAGGCTTGGCTGCCTGAGGCGATTCCTAATTGGAGTCAGCTGATTCTAGTTGTCTCGGATTGGGAACCGTATTTAGGTAGCCTGAGTGCGCGTTGTATTTCGTGGGTGATTGTACCTGTCTTTGTGTTAGTCACCAGATAGGCTGTATTAGTTTCATTCGTTTGTTGTTTTCTTCTTCCGTTATTTCATGTACCGTAGTAGCTTCATTAAAAGTCATGAGTAACCTACACGCTGCATTTCGGTCTGACTTTCTACAAACAACAGACTAACTTCATTACAGAATCACCCACCACGATTCACAGACCGAGCAGCGTGTGAACTGGCAGGATCTGAAGGTGGACGTTATGGACAACAGAAGCAAGGATTATACGACGTGGGAAGAAATCGACAGGTGGGCAGCCGACCCAGGGCGAGTGCAGGAGCCCACCTGGGATTCCCTGCAGCAATGCGAAGAGGGCTATACACGTATGGAATCGAGAAGGAAAGCATTGCTATACAGAGCGAAAACTGAAGGTAACAGGGGAAAGCGCAGAGAGAGAGTGGCTGAGTCAGGAAACAGACCTGAGCCTACTCTCCCTGTTAATCGTGAAGAGCAGTTGCAATGGGAGAGAATGCATCATTTGGAGATTTGGACATGGGAGGAGGAATTAGACGGTCAAGGACCCTGGGAGCAGCCGGGAGAATATCGCCGTCCCAAGGAGGAAATAGAGGCAGCTAAAGCGGAGAGGCGTATGTATGAGGAGGCAGCACGGCGACGCGGTTGGAAACCGTAAAAACAGCCCAAAAAGATTATTGGGGGGGAGCTAGAAGGGAGAATAGTTATGCCAGGTAGGAAACCTGCGCATACTCCCTGTGCTCACCGTTGGGCTAGAGAGACCGGGCAGGCACCGTGTTATGCTATGGAGCGCACAGTGTTTCCAGTGCGGGTGCAGAGCCAGCTGCGACTCATACCAGCCCTTCCTATTGGCCGGGCTAGAGTGGGCATCGAGCCAGGTAAGCTTGGGCAGGCTCGGTGCTCAAGAGCTCCAGTGCGCCTGCACGGTCCGGTCTATCCAGAGCCACCTCTACACACCAGTCCTCCGGTAGCAGCTCCCCGCACCAGGCTTCCTGTGCGTGTCCTCGCGCCAGTACCACCAGTTCCAGCACCACGCACCAGGCCTCCAGTGCGCCTCGCCTGTTTAGCGCAGCCAGAGCCTTTGTCCTCTCCGGCGCTGCCGGAGTCTCCTGTCTGTCCAGCGCCACCAGTGCTACCAGTCGGCCCAGCGCGTCCAGTGCGCCTCGCCTGTTCAGCACAGCCAGAGCTTTTCTCCTCTCCTGCACTGTTGGAGTCTCCCGCCTGTTCAGCTCATCCAGAGCCTTTCTCCTCTCCTGTGCTGCCGGAGTCTCCTGTCGGCCCAGCGTCACCAGTCTGCCAGGATCCACCAGAAGTGCCAGTCTGCCAGGATCCGCCAGAAGTGCCAGTCTGCCAAGATCTTCTAGATCGGCCAGACAACCTTAATCATCCAGGTCCACCAGCCAGCCAGGATTTACCGGAGCCTACTACCTGCCTGAGCTTCCTCTCAGTACTGAGCTTCCTCTCAGTACTAGGCTCCCTCTCTGTACTGGGCTCCCTTTCAGTACCGAGCTTCGTCTCAGTACCGAGCTTCCTCTCAGTACCGAGCTTCCCCTCAGTACCGGGCTTCCCCTCAGTACCGGGCTTCCCCTCAGTACCGGGCTTCCCCTCAGTACCGGGCTGCTTCGGTCCCGGGCTGCCCCTCTGTCCCGGGCTGCCCCTCTGTCCCGGGCTGCCCCGCTGTCCTGAGTTGCCCCTCTATCCTGAGTTGCCCCTCTGTCCTGAGTTGCCCCTCTGTCCCGAGTTGCCCCTCTGTCCCGAGTTGCCCCTCTGTCCCGAGCTGCCCCTCTGTCCCGAGCTGCCCCTCTGTCCTGAGCTGCCCCTCAGTTATGTGGGGATCAGGGTGAGGACTATTAGGCCATGGTCGGCGGAGAAGGTGGATTATCCTAGGACGCGTAGGGGAGGAACTAGGACATTTATGGAGTGGGGTCCACGTCCCGAGCCAGAACCGCCACCATGGACAGACGCCCACCCGGACTCTCCCTATGCTCTTGAGGTGCGTCCCGGAGTCCGCACCTTAGGGGGGGGGGGTTCTGTCACGCCTTGGTCATTGTATCTTGTGTTTTTGTTATATGTTTGGGTAGGCCAGGGTGTGACATGGGTTTATATGTTGTATTTCGTATTAGGGTTTGTATTAATTGGGAGTGTGTATTATTAGGGGTGTGTCTAGTTAGGCTTGGCTGCCTGAGGCGATTCCTAATTGGAGTCAGCTGATTCTAGTTGTCTCGGATTGGGAACCGTATTTAGGTAGCCTGAGTGCGTGTTGTATTTCGTGGGTGATTGTACCTGTCTTTGTGTTAGTCACCAGATAGGCTGTATTAGTTTCATTAGTTTGTTGTTTTCTTCTTCCGTTATTTCATGTACCGTAGTAGCTTCATTAAAAGTCATGAGTAACCTACACGCTGCATTTCGGTCTGACTTTCTACAAACAACAGACGAACTTCATTACACATCTAAAATTAAAAGAATGAAATTAAGAAATATACAAATGTTTGATCAAGCAATGTCGGAGTGGCGTTGACAAAAAAAAAAAAGCTTGGGTACAGTAGAATAGATTACAGTATATACATATGAGATGAGTAACAGTATGATAACATTATTTTAACATTATTAAATTGACTAGTGTTCCATTATAAAAGTGGCCAGTGATTCCAAGTCTTTGGATATAGGGCAGCAGCCTCTAAAGTGCAGGGTTGCGTAACCAGGTGGAAGCCGGCTAGTGATAGCCTAGTGATGGCTTTTTAACAGTCTGATGGCCTTGAGATAGAAGCTGTTTTTCAGTCTCTCGGTCCCAGCTTTGATGCACCTGTACTGACCTTGCCTTTTGGATGATAGTGGTAACAGGCAGTGACTCGGGTGGTTGATGTCCTTGATGATCTTTTTGGCCTTCCTGTGACATCGGGTGCTGTAGGTGTCCTGGAGGGCAGGTAGTTTGCCCTCGGTGATACATTGGTCAGACCGCACCATCCTCTTGAAAGCCCTACGGTTGTGGGCGCTGCAGTTGCCGTGCCAGAGGGTGAGACAGCCTGACAGGAGGCTCTCAATTGTGCATCTGTAAAAGTTTGTGAGGGTTTTAGGGGCCAAGCCAAATTTCTTCAGCCTCCTGAGGTTGAAGAGGCACTGTCGTCAGGTATGTGTACGCCGAGGAACTTGAAGCTTTTTCCCCCTTCTCTACTGTGGTCCCGTCAATGTGGATAGGGGCGTGCTCCCTCTGCTGTTTCCTGAAGCCCATAATCAGCTCCTTTGTTTTGTTGAGTGAGAGGCTGTCTCGTCATTGTTGATAATCAGGCCTACTACTGTTGTGTAGTAGGCCTTGATGATTCAGTTGGAGGCGTGAGAGGCCACACAGTCATTTGTAAACAGGGAGTACAGGAGGGGCTGAGCTGAGGATCAGCGAAGTGGAGGTGTTGTTTCCTGCCTTCACCACCTGACGGCGGCCCATCAGGAAGTCCAGGACCCAGTTGCACAGGGCAGGGTTCAGACCCATTGCCCCGAGCTTAATGATGAGCTTAAAGGGTACTAAACGTGTAGCAATCATGGTCGGATTACCGACCGGGGTACCCCCATAGTTTTTTGGGTCATATTAAAAACTGCAAACATTTCTCTCCACCCTATGACAAAATGTGTAGAAATGAACTGTAAAACTAAAATAAATTATTTCCACTGTCAAGAGGGGGCCATCCCTGATCTAGAGGGTGTCATTCATGTGTTAACTTCATGCAGGGCAGAGGCAGCCATGATTATATTTTATTTTGGATCATTATGTAGTGTGGAGATTGATTCTTTTCAGTTTGACTTTTCATACCTACTTTTTTTATTGGAACAGTTTTTAACTGTGTATGTTGTTGGTTATTATTACAGTATAATAACTGTATTATAAGTTCACAATATTACCTTAAGTTTCAAACCATACAGTATGTAGAGCAGCAGTTTTAACAACCTGACACAGGGGAAATGAGAAAATATTAGGAAATGAATCATACAGCAGCAGAGTACAAAATGGTTGTTAAATATAATATATCCACATTAACAGTCACATTGGTATTCAGTACAGTGTGAATGGTCATGGTCCTAAAACAGGTTGGACTGTACCAGAATAAGTGATCATCTGCAAGGCTCCTTTTTGGCCATTTGCAAGTGCATCCTTTTCTTTAAAACCTGTTTTAAATAGGGAGGGGGAGAGAGAAAGAGTAAAAGACAGAAGAGAGACATAGATAGAGAGATTGGAAAGAGTGAGAGAGAGAGACAAAGGTAGAGAGGGAGACAGAAAGAGAGAAGAAGAAAGACACTCAGGACAATGAGTGGTCAGTGACCCTCTTTGGTCCAGGTCACCTGGTCACCAATCCAGGTCACCTGACCTGTGACCCTTAGGTAGAAATCATGATGATGAGAAACAAGTTCCAATATATCAGTTGCAGATTCAAAAGTTGCTCCCTCCTTCTTTGTTCAGATCCACTCCAAAACAGATGGACAACGACCATCCAAATAAAATCTGAGTGACTCACCTATACAATCCTTCATGTTTTGCTCTCACACCTACTTTGAGTGAATAAAAAAGGGCGAAGAAAGATTCAATTCACAAACACTATCTGGTATTAGTTACTATATAAATGTCAATACACTCATCATGTACCTTGCATCCTTAATAATGTCCTTCTCTCATTTACTGTCCACCTTCCATTCCCTCAGAAACAGTTTTTATGGACCTCTAGAGACATGGGATCACTTAAAAACCCTAGTAGACTTCCACTACACAGGTCAGTTTTCCCCTTGTATCTAAGTTTATCCACATGGATTCAATCCCAAAAGGCACCCTATTCCAAAGTAGTGCACAATAAAGGGAATAGGGTGCCATTTGGGAAGCAAATGGAGTCAATTCACTTGTAGTGCACTAGTGTCCTCCAGTGGCCATTCTCAGAGAGGACTAAATAACGAATGGTCAGTCTGGCCACTGTCGGGTACAATGGCAGCAATGTAAAGAAAAGTAGAGTAAGAGATGTAAAGATAAGTAGATTAATGAGTTACAGGGTGAAAATGAAGAGGCTACGTATATAGCTGCCAGCTTGTCACTATGACAGATTTGCACATGGACCTTCCCTTCATACTTAAGACAGTTGAGGTACAGTTGAAGTCGGAAGTTTACACACACCTTAGCCAAATACATTTCAACTCAGTTTTTCACAATTCCTGACATTTAATCCTGGAAAACAATTCCTGTCTTAGGTCAGTTAGGATCACCACTTTATATTAAGAATGTGAAATGTCAGAATAATAGCAGAGAGAATTATTTATTTCAGCTTTTATTTCTTTCATCACATTCCCAGTGGGTCAGAAGTTTATATACACTCAATCAGTATTTGGTAGCATTGCCTTTAAATTGTTTAACTTGTTTAACTTTAAACGTTTGGGGTAGCCTTCCACAAGCTTCCCACAATAAGTTGGGTGAATTTTGGCACATTCCTCCTGACAGAGCTGGTGTAACTGTCACGTTCTGTCCATCGTTCGTATGTGTTTTCCTTGTATTAGTGTTGGTCAGGACGTGAGCTGGGTGGGCATTCTATGTTGTGTGTCTGGTTTGTCTATTTCTATGTTTGGCCTGATATGGTTCTCAATCAGAGGCAGGTGTTAGTCATTGTCTCTGATTGGGAACCATATTTAGGTAGCCTGTTTTGTGTTGGGTTTTGTGGGTGATTGTTCCTGTCTCTGTGTTTGCACCAGATAGGCCTGTTTAGGTTTTCACGTGTCTTTTCTTGTTTTGTTTAGTCTGTTCATGTATAGTCGTCTTTATTAAAAACATGAATAAACACCACTCTGCATTTTGGTCCGCCTCTCTTTCACCAGAAGAAAACCGTTACAGAATCACCCACCAACCAAGGACCAAGCGGCGTGGTAAACAGAGGCAGGAGAAGCGACAGGTGCAGTCAGGAGTCAGACCTGAGCCAAATCCCCCTGTTTACCGTAAGGAGCCATGGATGGAATTGGAGCTGTTGGCGACGCAGAGTGCTGAGTCTGAGAGTGTGGAGGATGTATTGGACAGAGTAGAAAGAAAGCTGTTGGTTTGGCATAGTATGCTTGGCATTCGCCCTGAGGAGCGTGTTAGCTGTCTGATGTCACCCGTGTCAGTTCCTCGTACTCAGCCTGAAACGTGTGTTGGAGTTCTGGGGGATTTGATGCCGGCTATACAAACAAGGTCTCCAGTACACCTTCACAACCCGGTGTGTCCTGTTCCTTGCACTCACCCGGAGGTGCGTGGCCCAGTACCACCAGTGCCAGCACCACGCATCAGGCCTACAGTGCGTCCCGCCTGCCCAGCGCTGCCGGAGCCTTCCTCCTCTCCAGCGCAGCCAGAGTCTCCCGCCTGTCCGGCGCTGTCAGAGGTAGCGCCCCTCATGCCAGAGGCGCCAGAGCCCCTCATTCCAGAGGCACCAGTGCTCCTCAGTCCAGCGCTGCCAGAGCCTTTTTCTCCAGTCTGCCCAGCGCCGTCTGAGCTACCCGTCTGCCCAGCGCCGTCTGAGCTACCAGTCTGTCCAGCGCCGCCAGTGCCGCCAGTCTGCCCAGCGCCGTCTGAGCTACCCGTCTGCCCAGCGCCGTCTGAGCTACCCGTCTGCCCAGCGCCGCCAGCGCCGCCAGTCTGCCCAGCGCCG